>NC_081407.1:335307453-335607453 GCF_030272615.1 Cryptomeria japonica
TGATTAAACTTAATAACATAATCATACTTAATCAATGGTTAAATTTATTCAATAGACAACATGTTTAAGTTCATTCATGCAATTTAACCATACATTACATCCAATCTTAAATTAAAACATATGTCATACATTTAATTTCCATACATACTTTGTTTGCATTATAAGATGATAAATACATTGCATTTCACTAAACCTACGTTCATCATGATCCATATTACTGCATTTAATAACTTCATGCATGCATTTAAGATTAATATCATCTAATCTACATTATACATTTTAACCATAATGTCATTCATACAACCAAATAAAAAGAAAAGCAAATGAACACATACACCACACAACACCAAATTGATATCAGAGTTCACCCTTAATGGGCTACATCTTCAGGTTTTCTTCAACTGCAAGACCCCTCTAATAAATAATAGGGTGAAGAATAAATAAGGTTCACATCAATTGCATTCTGCCATCAAGGTATAGAGAAACAAATATTGCATATGACCACATTGGTCCAAGAGATACAAGAATGATCCAAGAAGAAGAAAGAGGATCCATCTAAAACATGAAATGGAGCAAATACAAAAGAACAGCTAGAGCACCATCGAAACTAAATCCTCACAATCCAACATAAGCATCTCATGGTCTAACATGAATATCAGGTACTCTCAAAGGCATAAACAACCAGATATGACTACCACAAAAGTACTCCAAGTGACAACAACATGAACTACACACTAGTGTCAGGGATGGTGCTATGGTTTAGGATTCTTGAGTTTAGACTTTTTTTGTCATTTAAAATATGTTATATACTTTCAATCATTTGTTTTATATTTTTTTTTTTATAATTTTATTTCCATCATAATAGTTGTTTACTTTCAGCATTGGGAATAATAGACATTGCTCAAGACTAGTATCAACTTATTTACTAACAAGTGCAAGAAGACAACCCATACGCTCGGCATTTCCATTGCATGTGCTGGTAGAGAGACTCAAGAGGAAGGTTTCTTCCCTCCACACTAGATGGAGAGGAGATTTTGGCTTCAAGTAGGGACTTAGTAAACTCACTAGAACCAACTCAAGGAGCAAAAGATCCACTCAGTGCACCTATAAATCCAACATCTTCTGATGACATACAACCATAAGAAGAACCTACTCAAGAGCATGCATAAGAAGTACTAGTAGAAATTGTTAAAGCATAAGTAGAAAATCCTAAAGTGCCTATTACCTTTGAATTTCCTATAACTAACCAAGAAAGACCAATACCATTAAATAATATACCTCCATTTGCTCTCTTAGTTAAATATATGGTTTAATCAATAAAGATCCTGATACATTTTTGTTTGAATGTACTATGCAAAAGTTATGTTTATGCTGCTAATGCTTATAGAATTAATCTGTTTCTAGCAACTTTGAAGGATTCTACACTAAGGTAGTTTATGGGTTTAGGTAGAAACGCAATCACTAGCTAGGCTCCAATGAAAGAGAATTTCTTGCAAAAGTATCAGAACTATCGTAGAGGTGGAGATATTAGGAAGGAGTACATCTTTACTAGGATGTCCCAGAGAGAATACGAACCTCTTGAAGACTACATGGAAATGTTCCAGTTCTGTCTAGAAATAAATCCTGGTAAAATGGACTTCCTTTGGAGTCCCTCAAGTTGGTCTTCCTAAGGGGAATTAATGAAGACTGCATAGATGCATTGAACCTAATGGAAGGAGGTGAAATTACCCAGGCAACCTTTAATGACATTTTTGAACTTCTTGGGAATTACTTTAGGTCTACTTTGAGAAAGAACAAAAGTCTTACGCTACTTCCCACCACTAAGGTCCATCTACTGGTGTCTCGAGAATGGAATTGAGAAACCTTCTTTTTGACATAAAGGAAGATATGATTAGTCACTTGGCTACCCAACTAGACAATGTTCACATAAAAAAGAAACAAGAAGAGGTAGAAGCTACTCTCGCATAGTACTTTCCTCATTATAGACATAAGAGGTCAAAATGTAAATGCAAAAAGATTGTTGCTCTAAAGAGAAACCAATTTGTATAGAGTTACATACACTAGAGGATGAAGATAGACAAGTCTTTTGCATTTCTCAAAGCATCCCATGGAATAAAACACAAGGTATTCCACCAAACCCCATTGTCATATAATCCTTCATTTCTTAGAGTTACTTAAAATGTTGCAAATTAGAATTAACAACATTGAAATGCTATGTCAAACCAATAATGGCAATAATGAATGAAAATGGATGCCACAACAAGGATCGTGGTCACCTCAATCAATATTCAAGCTATAATTAGTGGAAAAATCCTTACAACCCATGGTCTCAACCATAACATGGAAACCAAAAATGGCAACAGTCCAATGCTTTCTATCGGCAACAACAACAACCTTTATAGCCAACTATTATTGCAACGTTTATGGCTAATGCACTTCCTTAATATCCAACTATTATTCCCAATCAAAAGACATTTGCCTCTACCTAACCATGAGCACCATAATTTCCTGCTCAACCTGCACAAAATCCTAACAATAAGCCTATCCAACAAGCTTATTCTAACGAGGCAACACAATATTCAACCTATACAGTTGAAATCAGTGATGTCCATCTCCATTCAAGTAAGACTCTTACTTGTCCTACATCTTTCCAGATCACAAAATTATCTAATAATCAGCCAATAGTAGATTTCACTAGCAATGAAGCATTTGAACAATTTCCACCAATTGTTGAAATTTTAAACAAGGAACTACAATTTCCAAAGAGATTATTTACACAAAAATATCACCCAAAGCCCAAGTTTGACCGTTTAGGTCAACTAAAGAATGTGTGTGTGATGATATCTCTCATTCAAGTCATCAAGGATGTTCTTATTTACACCAAGATTATCAGAGAACAATGTCTCAAACACCTTAGAAGAAAGAGAAAGGACCCCTAAATTGTCCATGTCACTGGACAACTTGTTGATATCAAATGGGAACCTTAGTAGTTCCCAAATATTTAGACCTAGGTAGTCTTGTGGTGGATGTCAACATCAATAGGACTCTTATTAAAAACACGTTCATAGAACTCGATGCAATAATCAATGTCATGACAAAGGAGACAATGGTTGAACTATAGCTAGTTAACAACAGGATAACATTGATAGTGCTTCAGTTGCCAAATAGACCCACTATAAAAACATAAGGAGTAATTGAATATTTGGTGATAACTATAGACACATGGGAGTACCTTGCTAATTTTATAGTCAAGGACGGTTTGGGAGACTATTGATTGATCCTTGGAAGGACATGGCTGGTAAATATTGACACTTTCATTAGCTACAGGTCAGGAAATATGATGATCTCTAATGGAGATCTAACAAATAAATTGGTACTCTATCCTCTAGCTTAGCCTCATTCTGATTTAGAACAATCCATTTGGCCTAACCTAGAGGAAGTTGAACAATACCCCTTCTAGACTATGATGATAATAGAAAGAACCCTTTTGATGGAAGTATGGGATGAGGACGTTGTTCTTGCTCACATCATGCATAACTCCTATGGTATGGACCCACAACAAGAGGATTTTGTATCCTATTTAACTTGTCCACTTCATAGTCTAAAAGCTAGAGAAGATCCATCCACCTCACATATGTTTTATGATGTTCTACCTCATGATTGCAGTCTTAATATTTTTGAAGTAGATATTGCCTCAATCATGACAAGTAGTAGTCCCATAGAAGTATCTCTAGGTAAGACACTTAAATATCAACAACAAATTGACAATGACACAACATGCTAACTTGGTGTAGATGGTGCAAGCCCATACTTTACGATTTGCATGGAATTATTATGATATGAAGGGAATTGATTAAAGCTTATTCATGCATAGAATATATCAATGAGGGCTATAGACCAGTGATCCAGCCACACAAATGAATGAATCTAACACTTAAAGATATAGTGAAGTCTGAACTACAAAATCTTCTTGATGCATGATTTATATACCCTATATCATATAATAAAATGATGTCACCCTCGTGATTGTGCCAAAGAAATGAGGTGAGTGGATGAGTGTGTGTAGACTATGGAGAACTAAATGTAGCCACAAGGAAATACCACTTTTCATTGCCTTTTATTGATCAAGTTAGCTGACAAAAGGTATTTCTCCTTTCCAGACAGGCTTAGTGGATACAACCAGATCAAAATAGTCCTTGAAGACCAAGACAAGACCACCTTCACATGTCCATGGGGTTCATATGCCTATTTAGTGCTTCCCTTTGGATTATTCAATGCACCAACTACATTTCATAGAGATGTCTTGAGCATCTTCTTAGACTTTGTTCATGATACCATGGAGATCTATATGGTTAATTTTATAACCTATGGTGATAATTATGAGGAAGAATTAGAAAATCTAGAAAAGGTGCTTCAAATATGTCAAGACAACAACCTCTCTCTCAATCATGAGAAGTACTTTATGATGATGGAAGAGGGAGTTGTTCTTGGGAATTTTGTCTCACACAATGGAATCCAAGTAATCTAGAAAAATTACAATCATCTCAGAACTTCCAGTGCCACAAAAATAAAGAGATGTTAGAAGCTTTCTTAGACATGTTGGATATTATAGATCCTTCATTAAGAATTTCAATAAAATTGTTGCACCTCTATTCACATTGCTTACAAAAGAGGTAGAATTTGATTGGACTGTAAGTTGCCAACAAGCCTTTAAAAGAATCAAGTTTGTCCTCATAGAAGCACTGGTACTCAAAGAACCTAAGTGGACTTTGCCTTTTCACATACACATTGATGCCTTTGACTTTGCAATTAGAGTAATGCTAGGTCTAAAGGAATAATCTTGAATATGCAATTTACAATATTAGCAAAAATTTGCAAGGTGTTGAGGTAAATGATACAATTATAGAGAAAGAGACGCTTGTTGTTATTTATGCCATAAATAAATTCAAACACTATATCACCGGATACCTTGTTTTCATTCACATTGATCATGCAACAATACACCTTTTCATGAATAAACCAATGGTAAGTGGATGACGTCATATGGATTTTCTTGTTACAAGAGTTTGACATCACTATTATTGATAGTTATGGAAAGGCTAATGTGGTAGTAGATTTTCTTTCTAGATTAACAGCCTCAAAAAATTACTCAATGGTGGATAACTCTTCTCCATATGAACATCTCTTTTCCTTGTCAGTATATACCCCATGGTATATTGATATTGCTATCTGCCTAGTTGCAAGTCAAACACCTCTACATTTTTCACTTAGAGATGATGAGATATTGGTGTATCACAACTCTTCCCATTCTTGGATAGTTGGGTACCTATTTTATACAAGGCCTAGCAATGTTATGTGTAAATGCCTTATAGATGATGAGATATTTTATGTCCTCAAAGCACGCCATGAAAAACCATGTGGAGGCTATTTTGCAGCTAAGAGGATAATTATCAAAATACTCAGTGCAATCCATTATTGTCTTAACAATGCATAGAGATGTTGTCCAACACACAACGATATGTGATTGCTATTAAAGAATGGGTAGACCTACAATAAGTGATAAAATACCACTCCAACCCCATTTAGTACTTGCACCATTTGACAAGTGGGGGATAGATTTTTTGCACCAATTGAACCTACATTTGATAACAAAGTTTACATCCAAGTCTACACTGATTACCTAACTAAATGGGTGGAAGTCAAGGCCTTGAGGACTCCCAAAGATACAAAAGTTGCTCAATTTTTATATAATGAGATATATACCAAGTATGGCATCCTTCATTAAATAGTAATTGATCAATATCCATAGTTTACTTCTAATTTGATAGCACAATTGGTCAAACAATTTGAAATTAGACATAAGAGATCCACCCCCTATCATCCATAATCAAATGCCCAGGTAGAAGTTACCAATAGATAATTGGAGGGAATTCTAACTAAAATTGTTCAAGTACATGGTAAATATTGGGTTTTCATACTACCTAAAAATAGTTTGGGCATATAGAACTACATGAAAGACAACCATAGGGTTCATACCCAAGAGCTTATCTATGGGAAGAAGGTAGTCCTCCCAATTGAGTTTGAATATGACATTGAGAACAACAATGGGGTTGTTGGCAATTTGGAGGAATTGATTATGTGTTGCATTGATGTTTGTCATTGATGCCAACACTAGCTTTTTTGGTTGTCTATCGGGTTCCGGTAGAGCGGCTGGACTATGATGATGATCATGAGATTTGTCTCTAGTATGTTCCGATTGGTGGAATTGGTTTGGTTCGGTCATTCATGTT
Source organism: Cryptomeria japonica (assembly GCF_030272615.1). Taxonomy (NCBI): domain Eukaryota; kingdom Viridiplantae; phylum Streptophyta; class Pinopsida; order Cupressales; family Cupressaceae; genus Cryptomeria; species Cryptomeria japonica. The sequence continues at coordinate 335,313,744 of NC_081407.1, forward strand.
ATTCAGATACATGTCACATTCAGTTGGTTCGGGATTTGGTGATCTGGAAGCTATCATATGTTCTAGTAAGCCTTTTGGTTACCAGTAAGGGTTCTATCGGCAAAGCTTCATTGAAGATCTTTTGATGGATTCGATAAGTGGTGTTGGTGCGGCTTCTAGAAGATTTTCGGGATGCTGAAGGTTATCATGTTCGTGTTCCATTTGATCGGTGGTGTTGCATTTGGTTTATGGTGACCTGGTTTGGGTCCAGACTTAATGCTATTATGTTAGGTTATCGACTAGTTTATGTAACATGCTGGTGGATGCTCCCGATGCGTTATTGGCTAGATTTAATGTTTTTTCGGTCTTAGGCCGACTTGGATTATCATTGGTTTGCGGGTTTATGTAATGAATTTATTGTATTATCTTTTAGGTGGCTGACCTAATTGTTTAGGTCCTGGGTTGGTATAAATATGATGTAAGATCTTTTTGTAGATCATGGCGTGTGGTCATGGTTATGGGATTATCTGTGTGCGAATAAAGTTGTAATCATATGCAGAGGTTTTGGTTGATCATAAGTGATCGTTGGGTTTGTTTAAGAGGTTTAAGACCTCTAGCATTGAGCTTAACCAGAAATGTACTCAAGCATAGGAGATGTTATTCTTGCAGTTCATTCTTATTTCCTGATTGTAGTCTAAATATCTTTTGTAGTCAGTGAGGCTCCTTTGTGATGAGCAATGCACTCTAGGTTGTTGGCCTTCCTGCATGTGCAGGCCCCTTATTGTAATCACATACTTATTGCAAAAGTATCATCTGACTGTGGGTAGGCTTCCCACCATGGTTTTTCCCTTTACTAGGTTTTCCACATACAAATCTTGGTGTTATATATTGTGGATGCATGGTATTTGGTTTATGATTTATGTTTGTGCTTAATTGATATATCTATTATTCTGGTATTTGTTTTATGCATTCCAGTAAAAGGTTTTGCATGCTTAAAGTTTTATAATTTGTTAACAACTGATTCACCCCCCCTCTCAGTTGTTCATCGATTATCCTAACATGGGTTAGATTTGAATCTTGGCCAAGCTCAAAAGGATCAGTTGCATTAATTCAGTGCACTTGCTGAGATGCAAATGGAAGCTATGCAACATACTAAGATTATCCAGAAGCATTTATTTTTAAGAGTAAATGGCATGATTAATACACTAAGACAAAAGAGTTTAAGGAGGGGGGATGGGCATTGTTATATGACTCTTAGTACACAGAACACAAGAGAAAACTTAAAAAACATTGGTTGAGGCCTTGTGAAATTCAACAAGTGTTTCTTAATGAAGTTGTTTAGCTCACCACCATTGACCTAGTATGTTTCAAGTTGATGGTCAATAGATACGAACTAAAATTATAGAAAAAGCCTCTCAATAAAGATGAGTTTTTACTCTATCTATACCACCAATTCACACCACCATATTTATCTACTCCACCCACCTCTCCATTGCATCACACTCCATCTACCTCATCTGATACAATCATTCCATAATCACCAATAACATAAGAGTATCATATAGTGACTACAAATGAGCCATCTTGTTCACCTGCAATGATTACATCTAAATAAGTTGTCAACTCAAATCACATGCTCAGACTACACATATATTTCTTTCAATTCTTTTTCTTTTATTTAGTAACATTCCAAGCCATATTGTCGGGATTTGAATATTAGTATGCATGCAATCACTCCAACTTTTTATGTAGTTTACATTCTTCTCTAGTTACACACAGCTATACCAACCATCATCCTGCATGCAATCATTATCTCATTTGCATACGTACGACGATGCTTTATCTTTCAATTTACATACGTTAGTCCTCTGCCACCAAATTCAAATTCTTCCACATGGTACCATCACGTTCTTTTTCTTTAAATCATCATTCTGATTGTCGACATATCTGTCTTTTCAATCACATCAATCAAATCAACCGCATTTCACTTGCCTTGTATATCTTCCACGCTGCTTTTCGCCAACTCACCACGTATGTTTTCAATCATTTGAAGGACATTATACATGTATGATTCACATTACATTTCATGTATGACAACATTGATTTTATAATCAAATTGACAATTCACACGTGTGTATTTATATTTAAATGTCATTGTATACTACTAAATCTCAGTTCCTATCGACTATACCATGTTTCCCTTGACTTTAGATTGGGGACAAATTAATATCTTATGTTGGGCCTGGGATGTCATCATGATTATTATTTTTGTTTGGGTATCGTCTTGATTATTTTTGTTTGGGTAGTTGACATGATTGTTTCTCCTTGTAATTTATCAAAATAATTTTTGTGATTATTTTGTGAAGTCTGGTAGTACTCGAAAGTCTATACCTTGTTCTATTAGAGTAAATTTGTTTTCATCTTATTGTCATAAAAATTACCCATACAATATTGAATCGGAGAAATTTGAGTTGATTAGAGCATTTGAAGTTGATAGAAGAGATTATAGAACCAGGTGACTTGAGGATTTAAAGAGGAAATTGACCTAAAAGGAGTGGAAAATAGCAATTTAAGTATGTCAAAAAAAAGAAAAGGAATAGCTCAATTATAGTAGCAACCTGATGAAAAACAAAGCAAGGATTGAGTGAAAAGGTAGAATGGATGGTGACCCTGTCAAGAGAGAGTCCACATAGCATACCATGTTTCTCACAAATGCAAATTCTTTGTTGTTATTTAAAAGGGAAGGTTGGGTACATTATTGCTTGTGGTTGATAGAGTATAATGATGAGATGACAAAATAATTTGGAGCAAACTTTCGTAAGAATGAAGCCATTATCAAGGGACTAAGGGTTGATGAATCAAAGGTCACCATTTTAGAAGTGATTGGTCTTCCATGGACCACAGAAGAATTCCAACTTCTCCAAATGCAATGTCAATGAGAGAAAAATTTGCCTACCCTCTTGAAACTTTCAATTAAACTTCTCAAGGCACTCAAAAATTTTATTTGCCTCCACCTTAAAGAGAGGTTGCATCTCAAATTATTAGGTAATTTACTTGCAATGGTAGACACTCTTTGATCTATACTGCACATTTTAAGTTAATGAGTCATCATCATTACAATATGTTAGTCAATGTGCCAAATAATTTTCATCACATGTTGACAACAATGGCTATTGAGTATAGATAGAAGATGAAACCCTCTTCCTTGTCCCATCATTGTCTAATTGTTCTTCTAGTAAAAAGGAGTTTTTCTTCACAATTTCCAAATGTTAGCTAACAAGAATTTAAAGAATGGGACAATATTTATACTAGGCTTTTAAGAAATGTTCTAGGAAATGTAAATGATAAGGATGAAGGGTCTAGTAGAATTGAGGGAGAAGAAGAACAAATAAGAAGTACAAGAAAACCGAAACCCTTGTAGGAGAAACATTAGGAGTTGATGATGGTAGTAAAACATCTCCTACCTTACCTATCTAGAGCCCTAGGGAATATGAGGAGAAAGAATTGGAACATGGAAGTGATAATGATAGTGAACCAGTAGCTTCACCTCTAGCATCAATAAAGACACGTGCAGACTTTGTTACATCCTCAAAACAAAGCTCTAAATCCTCTACTTCACTTGTGAAGAGAAAAATGAAACAATCTGCCTCCTCTTCAAAAAAAAAATTCAAGAAATAAATGATTGAAGTAAAAAATTGAAAAGCATGTGTCAAAGAGGAAAAGGTCTAAAGAATAATCTAGGAGGGCATCACAAAGAGGGTTAGAAAAAGGAAAACCTAAAGAAAAACTTGAAACCCCAAAGGCTAAGAAATAATCCCAACATAAAAAGCCCAAATAAAAGGGGATTCATGAGCCATAGAGACTAGAGAGACATTCTAATTGTCTCTTAAAAAAGGGGACTTCATTTAAACAAGAACCTCCCAATCAAGATATTGTATATATTGATATTGATTTAGAGAGAGAATACTTGTTTAGGTATCATGGGACTGCCAAAGAGGATGAAGGGATACCAAAAAAGGAAACCATTAGGGAGAAGGTATAGGGGAGGCAAGAACATTATGATTTTGATCATGAACCTGATGATGATGACCCCTACAATGCAAATAAAAAGTCCACTTAAACAACATGAGATAATATCCCCAATGGAGGACTGTAGTGGCAATAATCAGATTGATGCAGGGCCTAGTATTTTCATTGGTCCAAAACATACCCTAGAAGGAAGGGAAAATTATGAGCTGCAAGCAACTCTTAAAAGGATAAGGGATTTGGAACAACTATTGGTAGAGTGTGTGTGTGTGTGTGTGTGTGTATATATATATATATATATATATATATATATATATATATATATATATATAGAGAGAGAGAGAGAGAGAGAGAGAGAGAGAGAGAGAGAGAGAGAGAGAGAGAGAGAGAGAGAGAGAGAGAGAGAGAGAGAGAGAGAGAGTTAAAAGGCAGAGTGAAAGAGCAAGAGACATGACTGACACTCTAATTTAGCAAGAAGGGGTAGAGTTGGATAAGTTAGCCAATTTGGCTATTGTGGAATTGTAGAAGAAACTTGGGTCCCTTGTTATTAAGGAGAAGGATACACCAACACCACTCACTACACTCACCCTTGGCATTTCTTTATGGAGGGTATTTGAAATTTGAGTGGCATAGAGATCAATGGGAAAAGGAAAGTAGACAATCAAGGATAGTTACAAGGTAGAATTTGAAGCAAAGGAAATAGAGATTAAAATATTGATTTTTAATTTGAAGAAGATGATTGATTTAGCTGATCAATTACGAAGTTTCTAACCCCTTGCTAAAGTGTATGCATTGTACTTATAAGAATTGTTTTTGTGTTTCCAAATTAGCCAATTACTCAACAATGCGCTTATTTATTATTTCACCAATGTCATTTCTCACTACATACTCTAGCGCAACCCTAACATACAAGATCAAATGTGTGAATTCTGCCTCCACAATTTGGCAGTTCCCTACAACACCACTTGGAATCCCTTACTTTATGTGGGGGGGTGTGCAGTTAAAGGCCTTGACATCCTATTTGAGGAATGAGCAAGAACGTGAGGAACTACTTCATCTCTATCAACAAAGAGAAAAGTCACATCCACTAATGATTAGAGCTAAGTGGGATGAGCCAAATAAGATTGTAGTTGAATGGTTCAGGATGACCAATAGGCCAGAGGTTGTAATGAAAATTCATGTATTCAAGGAACAAGATTATTGAAGGTTTCTAACTTTTATGAATGAAACCGCTAAGGAAAAGAACTTGGTACATTTCCAACATAGGTGGGTATATTTATCCCCATAACTCAAATGAAGGGAACCACATTCCCTTTATCATTTTATTGCCTTGGAATTGAGAGCATGTAGGTACATTCAAGCCTCAGAGGATACATTAGAATCTTGGATTCCACTAAGATCCCATCCTCCTCTCCTTCTCTACCCAATACCACATTAGATAGGAAAATAGGTGCTTGATGTGATAAGAGAAAGGGAATGTTGGGAGCAGATCATAAAAGACAAAGGATTTTTGTAATGTCCTACCCTCTCTAGGACACTAAATATTTAAACAATATAGGAAGAACACCTGCTTATTCTTTGATTAGATTAACAATACTATATGTCTTTTGAACCAGAACTAGACAAAAGTTGTAGAAGGTGTGTTTTTTGTTTTGAAGAGTCCCACTTAGTTATGGTTTTGCAACATAAATAGAACAAATAACCAACTGAAATCAAATTGTATACAAGTAACTGAACTACTGATTTTTTTGATTCTTGAAAGATTTACAACATATAGGCACTGTTGAAAAGGATGGCCAACTTGTAGTCTGAGCCTTATAAGAATTCAATTAAGCATACCCAATTTTTTAGAATCATTATAGGTTGTGGGTGAAGGTGTCCAAGAGCTTGTTGATGACCACAGGGGCTTCACTTAGTGAACCTGGGTTATAGCACATGTGTTCATGGCATACTAAAGAATCCTCATATTTTCAAAAAATATTGCCCTAAACTCCTTTTTTCTCACCCCCTCCCAATACACATCCCGAATTAAAAGACCTCCTATTTTCACCAAATATTGTATTTTTTCATAGACAGAATTAAAAACCCCCCTATTTTCACCGATAGGCAATATATTGCACCCTCATTTTTGATATTAAACCCCCCAATATGAATGCACGTGATATAATATTGCCTAGCTAGTGCAACCCCCTTGTTGATGACCAACTTGGAACTGAGTTAGAAGCCAACCAAGTCACTCAAAAAATGATTTGCAATAGCTCCTTCGATGATGACTTCCTACTCTTTTGATGTTCCCTTGTTTTGTTACGAGTATTTCACTAGTTCACACTAAATAAAATATGTGTTTTCCCTCTTACTATTTTGAAATTACTCTCAAATGGTAAGACCAGCCAAGAAATTGGTTACTCAAAAAATTGATAATAAATCATTTGAAACTCCAAAACCCTAACACTAAAAGCTCTTAAAACTTTCTTCTTGGACAACTTATTCTTTTCCAACTTGAGCATTGCAGATTTGACCTCTTAAACCCTTCAAAATGCTTAGGTAGGGGTTAGCTAAGAAAGAATGCAGGTCACTCAAAAATTCATCCAAACACCTTCAAAAAATTTGAGTTTTTTGTTGTTGCATACTACAGACCCTCTTCTTTGCAACTCTAACACACCATGTGCAGATTGGAACTCTTTGGATTCTTAGTTTGTCAAGAAAGGGAGCAGATGGTAGCAATCACCTCACTCGTATTTTCTATAACAACAACAAAAACTATCCAAAGATGATTCCAAATTAATATAAACTTACTCAAATCTGTTGTTCATGATTTGAATTGATGACCCAATCTTGAATATGCAAGACTCATTCTCTCCTACTCTCTAAAAAAGCTAAAGTATAGGTCGACCTCTCAAGCAAGCAACTCCTTCAAGTTGCAACCAGCAAAAAGTCTTCTCAAACTGATTTCTTTATAGCCCAACTGAGATCCCTGAAGTAGAATCTCCTTTCACACTCTTAGTTAGTCTCTCATAGTTGCAAGTGTGTTTGCTAATGGAGGTTTTCATCTCCACAAGTAGCTCTAACCCTTAGGGTAAAGCCATGCTCCTCTTAGGAGACAAGAAAGAAAAATAATCCAAAATAATAACTTAGCTTGCAAGTTTACCTTTTTATTAATCTCCAACGCTATGCCCTAATTAGGTTTGAAACCCTACCACGTCAATTAGATTTAATGATTTAAATATTGATTACTTATTCTACATAGTAATTCTTACCAAATTTTACTACAACTAAGTTTGGTGGCCTATTGCAGGCCTTATACATTGTAGAGGAAGAAAGGTACACAATTTTTTTTTATAAAATCTTCATTTTTGCACATTGTTATATCAAGATTCAATTTTATTTCATTCATGCAAATACTTTCCAAGAAACAACAACAGAAGATTGCATAGAAATAGCTTTTTATTTACAAAAAATGTATAAGGTATCCCACACAAGTCATGGGAATAGCTGACAAAGCTATAGACATACATTCTCACACTGTTACACAGCTAAACTATATAAACAAATGAAAGAATGAGAATGACAATAGGGTGACCCGTCATTGCCTGGAATGATGAGCATGAGCTTGAAGGAGTGGTTTTATCTTCATCTACTTGTCCATCTTTGGTTTCTTCCACTCCCATCCCATCAGTACTTGCAAGAGATTTGAAAAAATATGCTAGAGCAATGAGGATAACCGTACTTTCACACTCAAACTCATAAGAATACATAGTCTACTTGCATAAAAATATCAAAATATATGTATACAACTGTCAGGATATCAGATTCGGAAGCAAAGGAATCAACATAGAGAAGGTGCCATGAGATAACAACAAGTATCATGTTTTATCTAACTTGTTTGTTCACTATTCAGGTATAGGACAAATTTCCATCTCATAATATCAAGTATGTGGAGAAAAATAGGCTCCCACAAGGGTTGAGCTCAGCATACAAGTCATCACTCACAGGGTAAAACTAATCAGCTTCCAGACATGGGGTACAATCACATCCATAGTCCCATATATTGTCACCAATGATAGTAACAAGTCCCATCCAGTAGCAGTACATAAAACAATCAACGTGATGGTATCCAATGAAAAACAACAAATTAGAGCCATCGCATGAATGATGATCTATCAGGAGCGTGTATAATTTACAAAGATAATTGATCACAATACCAATCACATACTTAGTGCCAACATAGATTAAATCCTAATCAACGGTATAGTCAGAACAGTGAGGTCAATGCAACAACAATGCAGTCAAACGATGTATCATCACAGTAAAAGGAGGTCACCTAGTGTCATTGAACAAAGCACAAGGATATCTTATACGGTTATGGAGCATTCAAAGATCACCAATCATGAAAACTATCCCAGTTATGAAGGGTATAAACCATAGTTAAGATTCATTAGTAATAGCCCACAAGCCTCACAGTTACAATCAAAAGACCTGTAGTACAAGTTTCAAGCCTTATTGCAGCTAATTATAAATCTAGGGCAGTCCAAGCAAGGATAAGTGGCTAAAAGACAGTAAATGTTGGAATAATAGTGAAAGACAAGGGTTAAAGAGTAACCAAATAACAGTCATTATGCCTCAAGTCTGAGACAAATGAGCTATGAGGATATCAGAACACCCTTATGATAGTCAATGTCCTTATAAGCTTAGAAAATAGTAAAACTTTATGAATATTCAAAATCTAGGATAAAAAAACTTATAGGTGCAGTCACAACATCTCTTTGTTGATCAAAGACCAAAAGGATCTCATATCCACTATACTGTTAAGTTAAATAGGTCGATGATTGCAATCATTCCATGAAACATTGAATGGAGGGTATGACTGAGAAAAGACAGTCATAAGTATGAACAAATACAAAGCATTTACTTAATTCAAAAGGTTGCTCACCCATGAGAGAGAGGATAAGTTAAATGGTCCTTGTGTTAGAAGAAAGGAAAATGTCAAAATAGTGATATATCACAGTCATCACACAACTTGAAGACCTAATGCAATCTTTCCAAGTGACAGTGAATGAGCACAAAACAGTCCTTATGATCCTTCACACTATCAACATGCAGAACTTACTCCTCTTCAAAGCTAGAATTCAATAAATATACATTCATGGGAGTAGTGATTTTCATTAAGGACAGGCCAATAAGAAAGACAACAAATGCTACATGAAAATTTTATTGATCAAACATTTAGCATAGAAAAAACACTTTAGACATTAGCATATAAAGACCTTGATTCAACCATGGCTAAATACAAAGCTTGATTGCTATATCACCAAGCAACAGGGGTAAGTCTCGAGAGAAATGATAATATATCATGATCTACATTTATGATGCCCAAGAACATAGTATAATGACCAAAAGATACAAAACAAAGATATCCATGAGAATGGTATATACTTTTAGCAGATCTGGGACCAAAAGGAATAATAAAATCTTCTAATAGTTCACAATGTGGACAATACACCGTCAACAATCTTAAAGTTCTCAGAAATAACAATAATCCTTCACGAGAATGCATCATAGTTGAGTAATAATTCATGACATCAAGTCATGAACAACATTCTTTCTTAAGAATACATAATCATATTAGTAGAAATAAACCCAAAGACCATAAAGAAAGTATGAAGATTGTAGTGGCAATATAACATAGAGTCTACCATAACACCATATGCAATCATAGTCTCCATATACTAGGCTAATGGCATAATTTTTGAAATAACGATCTATCTAGGACAGTGAGAGCAATATTTGTAGCTACAAAGATCCATGGTTAAGTCATAGCAGATCATGGTAATGAACAACAATTCATGAATCAATGGGGACTTCACCAACTAAACAATGATAGTGCAACTCAATACACGTAGCAGCCATGGTTAAGACAACAAGATACAAGTTATGAATTTGATAGTGATCTTATACCACAAGACTAGAGCCTATCTTTCAAGGGTTGAAGATCACAATTATCTTGAAATGAATATAGCATCCCATTAATGGTATAGTGACCAACTCCAGCCTTGGAATCACAGGTAATTAATCATGGAAGATCATTAGCAACCAAGAAAAAGTGGTATGAGGATATATTTTTGGATCTCCTATCAAGCCAGAGACATATTGAAAATAGTCATAGCTAATGATGATCATCAAATAACCAATAGTGCAGCACACAGTGAATTATTGCAGCAGAGACTCTTCATGTACTCACTGAGTCAGCGGTCACCAATGAGAGACCAATGATGCATGAACATAAATAGTGAATGTTAGTGCACGGGTTAATAAAATAGAAAATCCAATCATATATCACATAGATGTAGTGATTGAATAACCAAATCAGGCTTATAGCAATATAGAAATAATTGTCACAGTCTCAAAGCATTCTAAACACAACAAGAAATCCATGTAGCAAAGGAACCGTTCACAATCTTTTCTATCGAAAAATCACAGTGAGGTCAGTCTTTAATAACAACACAATATCTAAAGAACATGTCAATGATAACAGGGTAGTCATTCATAATCAATCAGTAGAACAAATGCAGTTTCAAAGTCAAAGACAGTTATGGCATCCACCAAAGATTGGGTATAAGGGCAAAAAAAAAAAAGCCATTGTTATCTTTCCACAACCTACAATATAAGCCCATACAGCTAGGAATGTATCATGGTAGACTTTGTTGTATGAAACCATGGGTTTGTGATAGCATATAAATGAAAGGGAAATATTTCAGTCTGAAGTCTTCACTGAAAGTTCAGAAATCTAATTGAAAAGATCAGTACAGAAGTGACAGGAGCATCAAAGTGAAAGGATAGTTCTAAACTATCATACACATTATCGGGCAAGGGACAGGTTCAATGAATTGTAATAATAGCAATGATCTTACTTTCACATAGAACTTCATGTTAAAACAATGGCCAATATCCAAATACAAATAATCGGGTTACAATTAAAATAAAGAGCTGACAACCTAGTAGATACAATGACTTATTATTATGGACAAGTAATTTTTCATAGATTACAATGAGTCTCCACAAAAGCATGGAGCCAAGGCAATATAGAAAAGCATGAGAAAGGAAAAAAGTATCTTAATGACAATCATAGGAATCTCTAAGGTCTTCTAAAAATCATTAGATAGACATATCACAGTAAGGAGAAGAAATTTTCCTCATGAGTAAAAGGCTTGAAAATAGGGAGCTTCAATCAAACAAAACCTAAAGAGTCAAGTGTGTAAGACAGGGGTATGGAAGTTTTGAACCAAAAATGGTTTTAAGTTAACCATAGCAATGAATGTTTGCCAAGAAAAAAATAGTCTAAAGAGAGAAAAAGCAATTGGGTTCATGAGAACAAAGAATACGTTAATGGAGATATAGTCTTTTAGTCAACAAATAAAGTATTCTACATCACAGTCAGGATATAACACAGTGAATGAGCTTTATTACTTTCAGAATAAGAGATAGTGACAAGTCAAAAAGAGCAATATATCATGAGAGAAGTAGAGAAATAAAAGACTGCAAAGTCCAAAAGACGTATGAACCCTACTCATGGCCATGATTTTTGAAGCCATCAATTAAGATCCTTTGTACAATAAACCACATATATAGTTAAAATGTAGCCCGAGCTCATGCAAGTAAGAGGGCACATGTATAAAGATTTCAAGGAAGAATAACCCTTGAATAATACAGATATCATGCATCTACAGTCACAGAAAGTGCATGTATGGAGGATTTTGAATGAAAACCCTAAAATACATGCATGTAAAAAGCAGATATTCTACAATATTTTCTCATCCAAAGGGATAAACGACACAATAGAAGGAAGATGAAGGCACATACCACACAAATGCAAGGGCTCAGTCAAAATCTCACTAAAAAGGTTGAGAGTCCTAGTTTCAAGCTTAAGATAACCCAACATAAATGCTTGCATGGCAGTCGTAGAAGCTTCACAGTGAAGCCAAAAATGATGGAATGGGAAGATTTTAGGGTTTGATATCCTTTTACCTCGGTTACCCTATTTTTCATTTTGGGTAATTTATTTATTTATTTTTACAAAGTGTTGCATTTAAAATGATGCTCAAGGGTCATGACTTGTTTGTCATAAGACCTAGGTAAATATGCATTGTAGGCCCATAATGTATTAGGGCAACGAGCCTTTCAAGCTCCCCATTTTTCAAAAGGATTATAATTAATATATTCTAATTAAAAGTTTATTATCTAAAACTTTAATTAGAATATATTGTTATAATATTAAAAGGTATTTGTAATTTATTATAGTTTTACTAAAAGATTTATAAAACTATATTAAATTATAAAAAGTAATAAAAAAGAAAAAAATTATCTTGACATTTAAATAAAAGAAATTGTTTTATTTAAATATTAAAATAAAATTATTTCAAAGTAAAGGGAGCAGGACATGCAGAATTTTTCAGGCAGAAGTAGTGCTTTTTCGAATGGTTATTTTTAGCAAAGGTGACAGTTCGATTTTCAACAGAGGATATGTTTTTAATGCAGTTTCAGCTGAGGGCCTATTATTCAACATCAGGAGCTATTTTTGGCAGAGTTACACATGAGTTTTGCACACTTTTTTGGGCAAAACCTCCCAAGACTTTTTCTCATGCAAATTTTTATACTAGGGTTTATTGAAGGAAAGTTTTTATATGCCATGTTTAGCTCACTATATTTAGAAGCTGGATATCTATATATTAATTTCTCCTCCTTCGTTTTTCCCTTTGGTTCTTTCTTTTTTGCTTACATATAGCAAAAAAGCATTGTAGCTCGACATTTTATCAATTTTTTATTTTGTAATAGAGTGTTTTTTAGTGTGCAATATAGAGTTTTAGTTTCCTTGTCAATTATTCTTGTTTTCTTCATTATCAAGTGAATGGTTTGACAAAGTTATTATGATTCTTCAGAATCCTTTGCTCCATCTCATTTATGCTTTGCAGAAATAGGAAGATTTCATTGTAAATTCAGGTTGTGGGTTGTGTTCATCTAGTTTTCAATTCTTGCATGTTGTGAAAAAAACATTTTTCTTTCATGCATAATTGGATAACTTTGAGCCTTCACATGAAATATTTATGCATTTCATGATCTTATTTGATTTATGAGATAAATTAGTTCTTTATTGCAACTAGTTATATTTTTTGGACAACAAGTAGAACTGCATCATTATTTGGTGTATCACCTCCATTAGGGTAAGTTTTCATTACATGCAAGATCTTTATCCCTTTTCCCACACAAAAAAAAAATTGTAGGAGATTCATCAGAAGGGAAGCAGACGTATGATCTAGAGATTCATATTCACTTTGAGCAACCCACAAGCTCGAAGGTGTTTCCATGTTTCACAAGATTATTGGGTTTTATACTTAGCATCACAGGTGCAATCCTTCATGAAAACAGTTTTTGGCATGCCCAGTGGGACACGTTTGAGCTGTTACAGCTCAAAAAAGTTCTATTTTTGTTGTTTTGGTATTGACAATAGTATTACAGTCTTTTGAGGTTTTATTTTTAGTACCTGGCGACTCTATTTTATGGTTTTTATGTGTAGAATAGGTCTTCACAACTTATGAGAAAAATATAGACAAGGCAAAGTGTGGACCCGATTAAGCATACTAAGTTACCACCATCACAAAGGAAGCCTAGAACAACAAATAAGGCAACGAATTCATTAGTTGGAATTCTACCCAACCTTCTAAATTCCCATCCTCTGTCTAATTCTCCTAATTCTCAACCTAATTTTGCAATCCGTACAAACCCTCTATTTGCAATATTTGCACCTGAAATACCCATTATCCATAATCCACCAATAAATCCTCCATTCAATCCACTGGTTAATCCTCCAATAAACCCACCAGTAAATCCAATGGTTGTAAGAGCACATGCTTTTGTATCATTTGATGGGGGCAACCCATTAAATTTGACCCAGCATAATGATATACCAGTAGTAGCTCTAAAAATTTTGCTTATCTTCAATGGTGAGGATCAGACCATGCCTATTGAACACATTAGGGATGTTGCATCTCTCTATGTTGTTCACCATATAACACGAGAACATGGCAATAAGGCTTTTAGCGACATCATTCAAAGGAAAAGTGCTTCAATGGTTCAGAGGTCTACAGGTCAATTCTGTCAAATCATGGGATGATCTAGGAGAGAAATTGACCAAATAGCTTTCAGAAAAGTCAAATTATCTTTCTTTGGTTGAACAGATAGCGACCATTAAAAGATCTCCACAAGAGCAAATGACTGATTTCAATTACCGTTTTCAGAGAACCTGGAGCATAATACCAACAATGGTATGACCTTCTGTTGATCATGCATTTTTTATATTATCTAAGAGCTTTAAACAATGATATTGTTGTTATGATTCAGTCTATGGGGGAGTAACTTTACCTGCAACATATGATATTGTCATTTCAACAAAAAATGACCTTATACAAGTTAGTAAAATTGCTCCTAGGCCTCATATGCATATTTTCCCTGATATTCGGCCATTAATGCCTTAACAAGCACCCCCTATAGTTGCATTACCCATTATACCAGCATTAGGATTTTAAACTTTTTCTCATTACAATGTTGTTACAGCAAATTTAGAACTGTAAGAGCTAAAGGGTACCCAAGAAAAGATGGAAAAATTATTGTAGACTATCAACAAATATTTAGTGAGCCTTAAGAATCAACAAGGTCAAAATTACAGACCTTACCAAGCCCAATATCAACCTAATAAACCTAATTACCAAGTTGATCCTCAAAATCAGAGGAGGAATTATAACAATAGGCCAAACAAGCAGTATAATCAAAACACTACCAACAATTCAAAAGAAATTGTGCCTATTCAGACCAACTTGGCACAAGATTGGTGTTTTTCGTGCCAACAACCCATAATCAAGCATCCTGCTTGAATGCAATGCATGCGCAATCACAAGCTTTTATGGTATAGAATAACTCTAAGTCTTTTCAGGATGCAGGTTTTATTCAGGAACCGGAAGGTCCCGAAGTTGCTCTAATGAATTGGTAGGGTAAAGAATATTGTGCAGTTAATCAACCATAAGTGCATAATCGACCTTATACACCTATTGCTACAAATACAAGGCCAAAAAAGCATGCTATTGACATAGGATAACAAGTTACAAATCATCTACAACAAGCTGGAAATGATCAATAACAAGCTGGTAAATGTCAACAGCAAGGCGATAAGTCAAAACAACAAGCTTCTACAAGCCAACAACCTAGTAGGGTACCTCTACTTGTCCAAAATGTGCAGATTTTGCCAAGAGGACAACCTGCAACAGAAAGCACACTTTCAGCCTAAACCAGCACAAGCAGAGCCTATTGTTCCAAAAGTATAGCAAAAGGTTAGTGATCCAACTTTTAATATTTTTCAATCTATGAAGAAGACCATTGTTTCTATGTCTATGCTAGATGCTTTGCGCATTCCTGGTCAAAAAAAATTGTTGCAAGAAGCCCTGGCTAACATTTCCTTGACCAACGAGCCTCAGAAAGATCATCCTAAAGTTGTACTAACCAATGATACTCAGGATAGGAGTAATTAGTCAGCCCAAACAAAGAAGCCTCCTCCTTTTTCTGTGACCTTAATAGTTGGCCAACACCTAGTCCATAATTGCATAATAGATTCAGGAGCCAGCAGTTCAGTAATGCCTAAACAGCTAGCTGACAAGCTTGGTTTGACATATGAACCCATTTCTAGGGGAGTTGTCTAGGTAGATGGAACAGGTGTAAAATCAATTGAAGTTATTAAAGACCTTGGTGTGACCTTTCATTCCTATCCCAACTTCGTAATCCCACAGAATATCTACATAATTGATCTACCACCATATTTTGCTATCTACTTATCTAGGGATTTTACAACTAAGTTGGGAGGTTACCTTTCCTATGATTGGTCTCACATGTTCTTTAGAACCAGACATGACACTAAGGTGATCGTAAAATCAAAGCCTTTGGCCAATGACCATCTAGAAAAATTCACACCAAGCCCCATAAATGCATATCTTCTTGCTTGAAATCATGAAGAAGTACCTGTTGTCCAAGATCCAGACACACCTATTGAGGGCATACCTGATGTGATCTTAGATGAGTGGGAATCACAAAATAATGAAGAAGATCCTTTCAACAATATGGATGAGGTGGGACTTGGTGTTTACATGATTCATGAGGAAGGTATTGTTGTTCCTAACCTTGAAAAGGATGACAACCAGGAGGACCAGTAGTTTAAAGAACAGAAAAAACAGGTTTGGCAACTCTATTCCGATGGTTCAAGAGGTAAACTAGGTTCAAAAGGTGGTGTTATGCTTGTTTCACCTGAAGGTATGAAATATTACACTTCTTTCAGGTTTTATTTTAGCTATGCAAATAATACAACAAAGTATGAATCACTAGCACATGGTTTAGAATGGGCTAGAAAGAAAAATATTAAGTGCTTGCAAGTTTTTGGTGATAGTGAGTTAGTGATGAACCAAGTTAGAAACATCCATGTCACCAAAAATGATATTTTAAATATGTATAAGCATTGAATCTGGGATTTCATAGAAGATTTTGATGCTTTTAACTTGATGTCCATACCTAGAAATCAGAACAAGGAAGCAGATAGACTAGTTGCCTTGGGTGCTCAATTTGATATTCCAAAAGAGCTAGAAAATATTGATAGAAAATAGTATATTAAGGTTGTTGTAAGGCCCTCAGTTTCAAATAACAGTGTTAATTGGCAAGTTTTTGAATCTAATGGACAAATTGCCAACTTTCTAATTGAGGAAGTTGGATTTTCTGTCGAAAATTAGCGTAAATTCAATGAATAGTATGAAAAACATATTCTTCAATTGAAAACTAACAATCTTCCCAAGGGTTTGGTAACCCTTGCATCAATTTTAAATACAGATGATCGGGTCAGAAAGGACAAAAACAACATGTTCATGAAGGAAGAATATTATGAGCCTATTGAAATCTTCAAAGACCTGCTAAAAATAGGCAAGGTATATACCCCTGAAGAACAACATGTTTTGTATTACTTTGTCAAGAATTCAATGATATTTTTGCATGAAAGTATGAAGACTTAAAAGGATTTGATTCTCATTTAGCACAACATACTATAGAATTGTTTGACAATGCAAAACCAGTGAGGCAGAAACAAAGGCCTTTGAATCCTAAACTTGAACATCTTATGAAGACTGAATTAAACAAATTGATCCAAGGAAACATAATATTTCCCATAAAACACACATCTTGGGTGTCCAATCTAGTTCCTATTAGGAAGAAGAATGGTGAACTCGGGTTATGTGTTGATTTTAGAGACCTTAACAGAGCTTCCTTAAAGGATCATTATCCGTTGCCCTCAATGCAACAAATTTTGTAGGTTATTTCAGGTTCAAAAAGGTTTTCACTGCTTGATGGCTATTTAGGATATAACCAAATTCTGGTCAAAGAGAAAGATCAGTACAAAATAACATTTACCACCAAGTGGGGTACAATGGCTTACAATAAAATGTCCTTTGGATTATCTAATGCAGGGGTAGCATTCCAGAGGGCAATGGACATGGCCTTTCAAGGCTTTATTAACAAGTTTGTTTTGGTTTATTTAGATGATGTCACTATATTCTCTAAGAAAGCTAATGAACATCTTGATCATCTCAAGCAGATATTTGAGAGATGCGGGGAGTATGGAGTACCATTGAATCCAAAAAAGAGTTTTTTTGTAATCCATAAAGGGAATTTGTTGGGTTACATTGTTTCAAAACATGGGATTACAATAGACCCAGAAAGGATCACAACCAAACTTTCTTTGCCATTACCTGCACACAAGAAGGGTCTTCATAGTTTCATAGGTAGGATTAACTTCATCAGAAGGTTTATTCCTAATATTGTAGCATTAATGCAGCCACTTACAAACATGCTCAAGAAGAACATACCTTTTCAGTGGATGGTAAAAATAACTTTGAAGAGATAAAAACAAGCACTTTCAGCAGCCCCTACTCTCATTAATCCTAATTTTTAGAATGATTTCATTTTGTATGCTTTTGGGATGAGGATACCATTTCTACTATGTTGTGCCAACAAAAATGATGAAGGCTTAGAACAACCTATTGCATTCTTTTGTCAGATTTTGCATGACTATGAAACTAGATATTCATTTATAGAGAAGCATGTGTTGGCTGTGATAAGAAGCCTTAAAAAATTTAGGCATATGCTCTATAACAATAAAATCCAATTGATGGTTTCCCATCCAATAGTGAAAGACTTCTTGCTCAACAGAGATATAAATGATAAAAGAGTAGGTTGGATCATCAAAGTAATGAAGTATGACATCTCCATAAAAGTTACAAAGATGGTTAGAGGCAAAGGTTTGTGCGAATAGCTAGCTGGAAGTGTAGAAAACAACAAGGAAGAGGAACAACAAGTTGAAACAATGCTAAATAATGATGAAGAACCTATTGTCCTAGTCATACCAACAACTTGGAATCAACAAATTGCTCATTATTTACAAATAGGTGATTGTTTAGAAGGATTGGACAGGTCAAAAAGAAGGTATTCCAGTCTACAAGTCATTTCTTATGTATTAATTGATGGCATTTTATTCAAAAAATATTATAATAATGTTTTACTAAGGTACATAGAACCACAACAAATTGATAGAGTTCTGCAAGAATTTCATGAAGGACCTTCAAGAGGTCACTTTGCAACTAGAACAATAGCTCTGAAAAATTATGAGAGCTAGTTATTAGTGTTAAGATTTGTTTAATTATTCTCACTCATGGGTGAGAAAGTGTGAAAAGTGTTTATTGTTTGCAGGCAAACAAAGGCTTGCAACCTTGCCTTTGCAACCAATTTAGGTTGAACAACCTTTTGCAAAGTGGGGTCTTGATTTTATTGGACCTATTAATCCACCTTCTAGTACAGGTCATAAGTGGATTCTTACATCAACTGATTATTTCACAAAGTGGACAGAAGCAGTACCATTGAGAGAAGCAAATGGAACTTTTATCTCGAACTTCTATCAAGACTTAATATCTAGGTTTGTTACTCCAGACTCAATCATTTCCGATTATGCTTTATCTTTCATTGGTCTAAGAGTTTCAGATTGGTCAATAAAACATAATATATATTTGAATACTTCATCCAATTATTACCTTTAGGGCAATGGACAGGCTAAATCAACTAATAAGAATTTGATCAACATCATTAAAAAGACCATTGTTGAGAACCAAAGAAATTGGCATGAAAAGCTCAAGTTAGCCTTTGGGTTGACAAAATTACACCAAAAACATCAACAGGTAACTCACCTTATGTTTTAACTTATGACAAAGAGGCCAATCTACCTATCTCAGTTGAATTGCCAACTCTAAACTATATTAAGGAGCTAGAGTTACTTGAGGAGTAGTCAATGCAGATTAGGCTTCCACAACTCATAGAGTTAGAAGAAACACGAAAAGAAGCATTTAAAAAGTTGGAAATTTACCATGCTCGGATGAAAAGGACATTTGACAAAAAAAACACTCTCGGGAGTATTCAATGAAGGTGATCTTATTTTTAAGTGGGATGAATTAAAAAATAGACTTGGTAGACATACCAAATTTGATGCTATGTGGAATGGCCCACATATTATCACATAATGCAAGCAGAATAATGCATTCCAACTTTCAAAGTTGGATGGAGAGGTGTTGCCAACCCCTGTCAATGGGATTCACCTCAAGTTGTGCTATTAGGTACTAAATGTTTGCATATGTACATATTAGAATAGTTGTGTTCAATTTTGCTTTCAGTTTCTTTTAAGTCTTCAATAAGTGCTCCTGGCAGTTTGTTGTTTTTAGTTTCCAGATTTCAGTTTTCTAGTTTAGATTCAAGTTTTCAGTTCAGTTTCAGTTTTCCAATAAGTGCTTTCCACACAATGCAAATTTAGATTTCAGTTTCCTATTTTTAGTTTTATGGGTGTTTGGTTTTTAGAATTTAGCAAGTTTCAGTTCCATAAGTGCCTTTGGCACATTGTTGTTTTTAGTTTTTCAGTCTTGTTTCAGTTTTCAAATAAGTGTTGATGCACAGTTTGCAGGCCCGATTGTAGGCAGATCCAAAGTAGCTCAGTTTTTAGTTTTGTTTTGTTTGTTTTTCAAATGCTACTTAGTTGCAGTTTTCAGAAGTAATAAAGAGGGTAGATTTGACTCAATGCCCAATGGATATGCTAGGCTACTGGTTTTTATTTGTTTAGCAGGCAAACACCCCTGAGAGGTTGCCAAAAATGTTACCAAATTTTACTACAGCTAAATTTGGTGGCCTATTGCAGGCCTTATACATTGCAGAGGAAGAAAGGTACACAATTGGCTTTTACAAAATCTTCATTCTTGCACATTGTTATATTAGGATTGAAGTTTATTTCATTCATGCAAATACTTTCCAAGAAACAACAACAAAAGATTGCATAGAAATACATTTTTATTTACAAAAAATGTATAAGGTATCCCACACAAGCCATGGGAATAGTTGACTAAGCTATAGACATACATTCTCATGCAGTTACACAACTAAACTATATAAACAAATGAAAGAATAAGAATGACCATAGGGTGACCCAACATTGCCTGGAATGATGAGCCTGAGCTTGAAGGAGTGGTTGGATCTTCATCTACTTGTCCATCTTTGGTTTCTCTTGCTCCCATCCCATCAGTACATACAAAATATTTGGAAAAATATGTTAGATCAATACGATAACTGTACTTTCACACTCAAACTCATTAGATTACATAGTCTACCTGCAATAAGAATATCAAAATATATGTCTACAACTGTCAGGATATCAGATTCAGAAGCAAAGGAATCAACGTAGAGAAGGTGCCATGAGATAACAACAAGTATCATGTTTTATCTAACTTGTTTATTCATTGTACATGTATAGGACATATTTTGATCTCATAATATCAAGTATGTGGAGAAAAATAGGCTCCCACAAGGGCTGATTTCAGCATACAAATCATCACTCACAAGGTGACACTAATCAATTGCCAAACATGGGGTACAATCACATCCATAGTTCCAAATATTGTCACTCATGACAATAACAACGACCATCCAGTAACAGTACATACAACAATAAATGTGATGGTATCCAATGAAAAATAACAAATTAGAGCCAACACATGAATGTTGATCTATCAAGAACATGTATAATAAAGAGACAATTGATCACAATACTAATCACATACTTAGTGCCAACACATATTATAGCCTAATCAACGGTATAGTCAGAATAGTGAGGTCAATACAACAACAATGCAGTCAAATGACGTATCATCACAGTAAAAGGAGGTCACATGGTGTCATTGAACAAAGCACAAGGATATCTTATAGGGTTATGGAACATTCAAAGATCACCAATCATGAAGACTATCCTTGTTATGAATGGTATAAACCATAGTTAAAATTCATTAGTAATAGCCCTCAAGCCTCACAGTTACATTCAAAAGGCATGCAGTACAAGTTTCAAGCCTTGTTGCAACTAATCATAAATATAGGGCAGTCCAAGCAAGGATAGGTGGTTAAAAGACAATAAATGTTGCAATAATAGTGAAAGACATGGGTTAAAGAGTAACCAAATAACAGTCATTATGCCTCAGGTTTAAGACAAATGAGACATGATGATATCAGAACACCCTTATGATAGTCAATGCCCTTATAAGCTTAGAAAATAGTAAAACTTTCTGAATATTCAAAATCTAGGATAAAAAAACTTATAGGTGCAGTCACAACATCTCTTTGTTGATGAAGGACCAAAAGGATCTCATATCCACTGTACTACTAACTTAAATAGGTCGATGATTGCACTCATTCCATGAAACATTGAATGGAGGGTATGACTGAGAAAAGATGGTCATAAGTATGAATAAATACAAAGCATTTACTCAATTCAAAAGGTTGCTCACCCATGAGAGAGAGGATAAGTTGAATGGTCCTTGTGTTAGAAGAAAGGAAAAGTTCAAAATAGTGATATATCACAGTCATCACACAACTTGAAGACCCAATGTAATCTTGCTAAGTTACAGTGAATGAGCACAAAACAGTCCTTGCGATCCTTCACACTGTCAAAATGCAACACTTACTTCAAAGCCAAAATTCAATTAATATACATTCAAGGGAGCGGTGATTTTCATTAAGGACATACCAATAAGAAAGACAGTAAATGCTACATAAACAATTTATCGATCTAACAGTGAGCATAGAAAAAACACTTTATACAACAACACATAAATACCTTGATATAACCATGACTAAATACAAAGCTTGACTGTTATATCACCAAGCAACATGTGTAAGTCTCAAGAGAAATGACAATATATCATGATCTACATTTATGATGCCCAAGAACATAGTATAATGACCAAAGGATACAAAACAAAGATATGCATGAGAATGGTATATACTTTTAGTAGATCTGAGACCAAAAGGAATAAGAAAATCTTCTAACAATTCACAATGTGGACAATACACAGTCAATAGTCTTAAAGTTCTCAAAAGTAAAAGTAATCATCCACGAGAATGCATCATAGTTGAGTAAGAATTCATGAAATCAAGTCATTAACAACATTCTTTCTTAAGAATTCATAATCATATCAGTAGCAAAAAACTCAAAGACCATAAAGAAAGTATGATTATTGTAGTGGCAACATAACATAGAGTCCACCATAACACCATATGCAATCACAGTCTCCATATACTAGGCTAATAGCATAGTTTTTGTAGTCAAGGTCTATCTAGGACAGTGAGAGCAATATTTGTAGGTACATAGATCCATGGTTAATTCATAGTATATCATGGTAATGAATATCAATTCATGAATCAATGGGGACTTCACCAACTAAACGGTGATAGTGTAGCTCAATACACATATCAGCCATGGTTAAGACAATAAGATACAAGATATGAATTTGACAGTGATCTTATACCATGAGATAAGAGCCTATCTTTCAAGGGTTGAAGATCACAGTTATCTTGAAATGAATATAGTAGCTCATTATTGGTGTAGTGACCAACTCCAACCTTGGAATCACAAGTAATTAATCATGGAAGATCATTAGCAGCCAATAAAAAGTGGTATGAGGATACAATTTTGGATCTCCTATCAAGCCAAAGGCATATTGAAAATAGTCACAGCTAATGATGATCATCAAATAAGCAATAGTGCAACACACAGTGAAATATTGCAACATAGACTCTTCATGTACTCACTGAGTCAACAGTCACCAATGAGAGACCAATGATGCATGAACATAAACAATGAATGCTAGTGCACAGGTTGATAAAAGAGAAAATCCAATCATATATCACACAGATGTAGTGATTAAATAACCAAAATCAGACTTACAATAGTATAGAAATGACTGTCACAGTCTCAAAGCATTCTAAACACAATGAGCAATCCATGTAGCAAAGGAACCATTCACAACCTTTTATATCAAAAAAATCACAGTGATATCAGTCTTTAATAACAACACAATATCTAAAGAACAGGTCAATGATAACAGGGTAGTAATTCATAATCAACCAGTAGAACAAATGCAGTTTCAGAGTCAAAGACAGTCATGGCATCCACCAAAGATTGGGTATAAGAGAAAAAGAAATAAGCCATTATTATCTTTCCACAACCTACAATATAAGCCCATACAGTTAGGAATATATCATGATAGACTTTGTTGTATGAAACCATAGGTTTGTGAAAGCATATAAATGAAAGGGAAATATTTCAGTTTGAAGTATTCACTGTTAAAGGGCATTCACTGAAAGTTCAGAAACCTGATTGAAAAGACCAGTACAAAAGTGACATGAGCATCAAAGTGAAAGGATAGTTCTAAAATATCATACACATTACCAGGCAAGGGACAGGTTTAATGAATAGCAATAATAGCAGTGATCTTACTTTCACATAGAACTTCTTGTTAAAATAGTGACCAATATCCAAATATAGACAATAGGGTTACAGTTAAAACATAGAGCTGACAACCCAGTAGATACGATGACTTATGTGTTAGGGTTTCAAGTAGATCCGAAGCAAATATGAACTAACAATTATATGCATATTTAAATACAAAAGATAAAGAAATAAAACGGGACATAGATAACACAGAGATTTAACGTGGTTCACCCAGAATGGGTTATGTCCACCATACACAGTCGTCCAATCTTTCTTATTATCCAACAAAAACAGTTGATCAACCTTACAATGCCTTAAGCATTCCAGCCGCTTATAACATGCATTTTTATTTTACATTCTTCTTTTCCTTTCGTTTTCGTTCCAATAAAAGAAAATTTGGATAAATTTTGACAAAGTAAGTTTTCTTTTATTGGCCAGAATGCAACAAATCTATGGATCTATTTATATAGTTAGTGGACCCCGGCAAGGATACGTGCTAAGTGTACAGTACTTTGCTGATCAGTTGCCACATTTCAACAATCTCCCACTTGGAGACTGATCAGGCTCCACACCGAACAATCTCCCACTTGGAGACTGATACTACATGACACCACTGTACATGCAACATCCGCTAGATAAAACACTAGGACTTGATTGGTATAAATTCCATAATTATCAATCAAGAAGACCAACAGAAATTGACGAAGAAATCAACTTCTCCTGTGGAACTGCTTTCGTGAACATATCGGTAGGATTCTCACTTGTGTGAATCTTCTCAAGCCGTAACTGACCCTCCTCCAAAACAGTCCGGATGAAGTGGTACCTGAGCTGAATGTGCTTTGTCCTTGAATGAAAAGCACAATTCTTCGCAAGATGAATGGCACTCTGGCTATCAGTATACAATGGGTGATCCTCCTGTGTCTGACCCAATTTCTCCAGAAAACATTGTAACCAAATCATCTCCTTGCTGGCTTCTGTAGCAGCAACATACTCAGCTTTAGTAACAACCTTTTGCAGCCTAGAAATCCAACTAACTACAGTTCCCCCTATAGTAAAAACATACCCTATAGTGCTCCTTCGTGAATCAATATCACCTGCCAGATCAGAGTCAACAAATCCACTCAAAGCAGCATTAGATCCTTTGAAACATAATGCCTTCGTAGTGGTTCCTTTCAAATACCTAAGGATCCATTTCACAACATTCCAATGTTCCATACCTGGATTACTCATAAACCTGCTCACAACTCCCACTGCATGTGCAATATCTGGCCTTGTGCATACCATTGCATACATCAGACTGCCAACAGCTGATGAATATGGGATGTTAGACATTTTCTTTACTTCTTCTTGTGCCTTTGGGCACATCTCCTTAGTCAATTTGAAATGAATAGCTAAAGGTGTACTAACTGCTTTTGCATCATGCATGTTAAATCTTTTCAACACCTTCTTTATATATTCACTTTGGGACAAATTCAAGGTTCTATTTTTTCTGTCCCGTGTAATCCTCATACCCAGAATTTGCTTAGCTGCACCCAAATCCTTCATAGAAAATGACCTGGCTAATTTCTGTTTAAGATCATTTATGTGTTCCATGTTAGAACCAACAACAAGCATGTCATCAACATAAAGCAACAGGATAATATAATTGTCATTATCCAATCTCTTAAAATATACACAATGATCAGAATGACATCTATGATAACCGTGTTCAACCATGAAATTATCAAATTTTAAATACCATTGTCGGGGTGCTTGCTTTAGGCCATACAAACTTTTCTTCAACCTGCACACCAAGTTCTCCTTACCTTTAACGTCATATCCCTGTGGTTGCAACATGTAAATTTCCTCCTCCAAATCTCCATGGAGAAAAACTGTTTTCACATCTAATTGTTCAAGATGTAAATCATCTGTAGCCATAAGACTAAGTACAGTTCTAATTGAAGTCATTTTTACAACTGGAGAAAATATTTCATCATAATCTATACCCTTTTTCTGTGCAAAACCTTTTACCACAAGTCTGGCCTTATATCTTTTCTGACCTCCTTCCTCCTCCTTTAGTCGATAAACCCATTTGTTAGGAAAGGCTATTTTTTCTGCAGGTAAAGGGACTAAGTCCCAAGTCTTATTTTTCATCAAGGTGTCCATCTCCTCTTTCATGCCTAGTTCCCACTGTTGTTTGGCATCCACCTGCATTGCTTCTTCATGTTCTTCTGGTTTACCAGAATCCATTAATAATATAGAATACAAAGAAGGAGAAAATCTTTCAGAGGGTCTACTTGACCTCGTAGAATGTCTAACACTTGCAGGAGTTTGTGAGACATTCTGTCGTTGCTGAGCATCAGGTACCTGTGGCATTTCATTTTCAGGAATCTCATCCAACACCACATATTCTTGCTTGTCCTGTTCATGCTTCTTTTCCTGCATATGTTCTTTATACATAACCTTCTCATTGAATATAACATCTCTACTTCTAGTTATTTTCTTATTTTCAAAATCCCATAACCGATAGCCATATTCATCTATCCCATATCCAATGAAGGTACATTTCTGAGATTTAGCATCAAGCTTGGTTCTGTTTTCTTTATCAACATGGACAAAAGCTTCACAACCAAAGGTTTTCAGAAAAGAATAATTTACCTTTTTACCAGTCCATGCCTCCTCTGGAATACCACCATCCAAAGGGGTTTAAGGTCCTCTATTTATCAAATAGACAACAGTATGTATAACATTTGCCCAAAAATGTAAGGGCAATCCAGCATGCAATCTCATCTCCTCTCGCATTCCATGATAGTCCTATTCATTCTCTCTGACACACCATTTTCCTGTGGAGTTCTTGGAACTGTCTTCTGCTTTCTAATCCCATTTAAGGAGTAGTAATCTTCAAATACTTTGCTGCATTACTCACCTCCATTATCCGATCTGAGACACTTCAACTTTTTTCCTATCTCATTCTCAACCAAAGCTTTCCATTTCTTAAAAGTTTCAAAAACATCTGATTTTTGTTTTAGGAAATATACCCATGTTTTTCTGGTTGAGTCATCAATAAAAATAACATAATAACAAGAGCCACCAAGAGATGATACCTGAGTCGGTCCACATACATCTGAATGCACAAGCTCTAACTTCTCACTCTTCTTCTCTTTCCCAACCTTGAGAAATCTGACTCTTTTCTGTTTACCATAAACACAGTTTTCACAGAACTCTAAATCAATCTTTTTTAGTCCTGGCAATAGATTTTTGGAGTGAAGGATTTTCATCCCTTTCTCACTCATGTGCCCAAGCCTATGGTGCCACATTATCAAATCTGTTCTTGCAACATCTATTGTTGTTGTCCCTGTAGTAACTTTATTTGTAGCAGCTAGGGTAGAGTAAGTGTTACCAGTACACAGATATAATGTGCCTACCTTCGCACCTTTAGCTACTACTAATGATCCTTTAGTGACCTTCCACATACTATCTGAGAAGGTAACTCTGCAACCTTCACTACCTAGTTGCCCTGCAGAAATTAAATTTCTTCTTAAATTAGGAACATGTCTTACCTCCTGCAGAAACTAGTCATTTCCATTTTGCAACTTGATCTTTATCTTTCCTTTTCCAACAATTTGACAGGGCTCATCATCACCCAAAAATACCTGTCCAAAATCACCTTGAACATAATCTAGAAAATATTTTCTATGGGGTGTAGCATGAAATGAAGCCCCAGAATCTATTACCCAGGAATCATTAACATTATCCAAACATAAGATTAAAGCATCTTGTAAAGTATTACTTGCAATATTAGCTTCCTTACTGTCATTTTTATTTTTGTCTCCTTCTTTGTTTTTCCCAGACCAACAGTCTTTCTTTAGATGACCAGGCTTTCCGTAGTACCAGCAATCATTCTTTCCTCTAGATTGAGAGTGTCATTTCTTTGACTTCCCTCGTGACTTCTCATTCCCAGGGCCTTTTCCTCTTTCCTTTTATCTTCCTCTGTTCTCCACATTCAAAACACTACCCGATGATGTTGGAGTCTTGCCTGTGCTTTTCCTTCATATTTCCTCGCTTAGGATAACACCAACAATATCATCAAATACCAAAGTATTTTTACCAGAGACAGAGTTACTTACAGCCATAACCAAGCTATTCCAGCTTTCTGGCAAAAAACATAAAATCAAGAGAGCCCTAACCTCTTCTGCAAAGGTAATTTTTACCAAAGACAATTGACTGGTAATTGTATTAAATTCATTTAAGTGCTCCGTTATAGATCCTCCCTCACTCATTTTCAAATTAAACAAACGCTTCATAAGAAATACTTTATTCGAAGCCGAGGGTTTCTCATACAACTTAGCCAATGTTGCCATCAAATCTACAACCATTTTTGCTTCTGTTATATTGAATGCTACAAACGGCGCAAGGCACAATCGAATGGATCCCAGTGCCTTTCTATCTAAAATGTCCCACTCTTCATCTGACATTGTGGTCACTTTCTTTGCCTTTCCTTCCAATCGCCGCCACAAATCCTTTTGATACAGGTAATCCTCCATCTGCATTTTTCATAACTGATAATTCTGGCCGTTAAAATTTTCGACCTTAAATTTGGAATCCTCCATTGCTCCCACTCAAATCTGAGAGTCTTGCCAATTTACAGAATACCTCGCTCTGATACCAATTGTTAGGGTTTCAAGCAGATCCGAAGCAAATATGAACTAACAATTATATGCAGATTTAAATACAAAAGATAAAGAAATAAAACAGGACACAGATAACACAGAGATTTAACGTGGTTCACCCAAAATGGGTTACGTCCACCATACACAGTCGTCCAATCTTTCTTATTATCCAACAAAAATAGTACATCAACCTTTCAATGCCTTAAGCATCCCAGCCGCTTATAACATGCATTTTTAGGGCAAAAACAAAGTTGGCCTTTTTAGGGGTTTATTACAATGTTGGTTTTCATTAAAAAAATACCCGAAATTTTTTTTCTCGGGGGCTCCCGCCCCTGGACCTCGGCAAGGATACATGCCGAGTGTACAGTACTTTGTTGATCAATCACCACATTTCAACATTATGATTATGTACAAGTAATCTTTCATAGACTACAATGAGTGTCCACAAAAGCATGGAGCCAAGGAAATACAAAAAAGAATGAGAAAGGAATAGAGTATTCCTAATGACAGTGATAGGAATCTCTAAGGTCTTCTAAAAATTGTTAGACAAACATATCACAATAAGGAGAAGACATTTTCCTCATGAGTAAAAGGCTTGAAAATAGGGAGCTTCCATCAAACAAAACATAAAGAGTCAAGTGTGTAAGACAGGGGTATGAAAGTTTTGAACCAAAAATGGTGTTTTAAGTTTAACATAGCAACGATTTTTTGCCAAGAAAACAACAGTCTAAAGAGAGAAAAAGCTCTTGGGTTCATGAGAAAAAAGAATACGTTAATGAACATATAGTCTTTCAGTCAACAAATAAAGTACTCTACATCACAGTTAGGATATAACACAGTGAATGGGCATTATTCCTGTCAGAATAAGAGATAGTGACAAGTGAAAAAGAACAGTATATCATGAGAGAAGTAGAGAAATCAAAGACTACAAAGTCCAAAAGACGTATGAACCCTACTCATGGCCATGATTTTTGAAGCCACAATACGCAATTAAGATCCTCTGTACAGTAAACCACATATATAGTAAAAATATAGTCCGAGCTCATGCAAGTAAGAGGGAACATGTATAAAGATTTCAAGGAAGAATAACCCTTGAATAATACAGATATCACGCATCTACAGTCACAAAAAGTGCATTTATGGAGGATTTCAAATGTAAACCCTAGAATATATGTATGTAAAAAGCAGATATTCTAAAATATTTTCTCTTCCAAAGGGATAAATGACACAATAGAAAGAAGATGAAGGCACATACCACACAAATGCAAGGGCACAGTCAAAATCTTAGTAAAAAGGTTGAGAGTCCTAGTTTCAAGCCCCAAATAACCCAATAGAAATGCTTGCTTGTCGGTCGTAGAAGATTCATAGTGTAGCCAAAAATGATGGAATGAGAAGATTTTAGGGTTTGATATCCTTTTACCTCACTTACCCTGTTTTTCATTTTGGGTAATTCATTTATTTATTTTGACAAAGTGGTTCATGTAAAATGATGCCCAAGGGTCATGACTTGTATGTCATAAGACCTAGGTAAATATGCATTGTATGCCCATAATGTATTAGGGCAATGAGCCTTTCGAGCTCCCCTTTTTTGGAAAGGATTATAATCAATATATTCTAATGAAGAGTTTATTATCTAAAAATTTAATTAGAATAAAGATATTTGTAATTTATTATAGTTTTATTACAAGATTTATAAAACTATATTAAATTATAAAAAATAATAATTTTATCTTGAATATTAAAATAAAATTATTTGAAAGTAAAGGGAGCAGGTCATGCAAAATTTTTCAAGTAGAAGTAGTGCTTTTTTAGATGGCTATTTTTAGCAGAGGTGACAGTTTTATTTTCAACAGAGGGTATCTTTTTCATGTAGTTTCATTTAAGGGCCTATTTTTAGCATCGGGAGCTATTTTTGGTAGAGTTACACATACATTTTGCACACTTTTTTGGGCAAATCTGCCCTAGGCTTTTTCTCATGCAAATTTTCATACTAGGGTTTATTGAAGGAGAATTTTTACATGCTATGTTTAGCTCACTATGTTTAGGAGCTGGATATCTATATGTTCTTTTCTCCTGCTTCATTTTTCTCTCTGGTTCTTTCTTTTTTGTTTACACATACCAAAAAAAAGCATTGTAGCTCAACATTTTATCAGTTTTTCAGTTTGTAATAGAGATTATTTTTCAGTGTGCAATATAGAGTTTCAGTTTCCTTGTCAATTATTATTGTTTTCTTCATTGTCAGGTGAATGATTTGACAAAGTTATCTCAATTCTTCATAATCCTTTGCTAAAATAGGAAGATTTCATTGTAAATTCAGGTTGTGGGTTGTGTTCATTTGGTTTTTAATTCTTGCATGTTGTGAAAAAATCACTTTTATTTCATGTAGAATTGGATAACTTTGAGCCTTCACATGAAATGTTTATGAATTTCATGATCTTATTTGATTTGTGAGATAAATTAGTTCTTTTATTGCAGCTAGTTATATTTTTTGGACAACAAGTAGAACTACATCATTATTTGGTGTATCACCTCCATTAGGATAGGTTTTCATTACATGCAAGCTCTTTATCCCTTTTCCCACAAAAAGCAAATCAAGTAGGAGATTCATCAGAAAGGAAGCCAACCTATAATCCAGAGATTCACCTTCACTTTGAGCAACCCACAAGCTCAAAGGTGTTTCTATGTTTCACAGGATTGCTGGGTTTTATACTTAGCATCACAGGTGCAATCCTTTGTGACAATAGTAATATCCCATTCAGGAGCTCTCACTTTGGGTTATATGCCTTTTCACTTAAACCAACTTTTTGTCTCTCTCTTCCCATTTCACTCTTTCTCTAGAAATAAGAACTTAGGAAAGGTGAAAACTAAAATATAAATGTGTTTTAAGTGTCACAAAGGGAAAATTATGAAGTTCTATGCATCAACTTTAATATCTCTTTTAATTTGATCTTTTCTCTCTGCTCATGGATACTTGGCAAGGAAGCACCTCACTCTCTCTAGACGCATGTATGCCTTTGAAGGAGACATTCTAGGGTTTAATGTAGTTTTAAACTGGCAACTTGGAGAAAATAATATTGTCGACTAAATCCATCATTGTTTAATCTAAAGTGCCCTATGAAATAGGAGAAAATCGCAAGTCCAATGTCCTTTGTCCATCCTTACCAGCCTACGAGGACTTTGTCAATAGACTGATCCTAATTTGTTGATGTTGGCTAAGAAGGGGAAATTAAACTTTTATTTTAAATAACTCTCAAGATTCATTGAGTCTATAGATTATAGGCTAGATGTCTTAGGATTTAATCTTAGGATCTAGTTTGCTTTAGGACAAGTAAAGGGCAAAGTTGGGGGGTGTGATTAGTCTTGGGATTGTCCTAATTCTACTTATTTCTTGCTACTTTTATTAGACTTGTTGTATGTTTTAACTATCTCCTAAATCACATTATCATATAGGTTATGGTATATACATGATATGTTAATATACAAATATGCTATGTGTTTTTATAATTGATATTTTGCCAATATGTTGTAGATGATGATTTCTGTGGATTAATGCTTGTTGAAGGGACTAACATGCATCTTGAAGGGACTACAAACAACTTTTAGCTTGAGAATATCACTGTTCACCTGCACCCAAAGGAGGTTCACCTTGCTTCGGTTTGTGTGGAAGCTATCAAAGGATTATAAGGAGAAGTGTGATCATGTTGATTTTGTGTTGACGTTGTCTACCTGACAAACATGGAGATAATTTATAACATTATGGAGAATGATGTGGTTGTGCCTCATCAACTCATTTTAATGTACCTATGCACGTTCCTATTTTTGTGTTACTATTGAATAAAAGAGTTTGTCCCATGTACTAGGACTCTTGTTAGATATAGTCAGTTATAGCTTCCTTATTGAATACGTCAACCTCAAAAGTAGGGAGGAACAACATCTATTCTAGAGTTAGATCGAAGAAGTTAATACTCCACTCTCTCAAATTGTTTAAAAATGAGAGTTATGTTCAAATTACTTCTTCCTTTTCTTTGCCATATATACTATTATCTGAATTATTTAATAGTTAATCATTATGAATGTTGTAGACTAGATTCTCTGAATATCCACATGAAGATCTTTGTCATTTTCATGAACATATGAATATGAATGAGTAGTGCTTGTTATCTTCCGAGTTAGTATACTATTTTATGAAGATTGCATTTTTCAAGTAAGGGCCACTTGAGATAGTGTAACTCTCCCTTTCCTTCTTTCTTTCTGTTAGATTAGTTTCATTTATGTATGAATTAGATAGATTATTGTTATTCTCTTAATTATCATTCGTATGAGTTCTATTAATATAATCATTTAGTTAAAATACTAGTTGCAACTGAGTTAGAACAATGTTACCCATAGCTAATGCCAAGTCACTCTTCAAGTAACTTGCAACAATTGATGTGTGATATGATTTCCATTTCTAGCATTGTTATGCTTTTCTTAGTTAGTATTTCCTTCATGCAATGATACAAGGCTTAAGAACCCTTTGTTGCACATATAGTGCTAGCATCATCCTAGAAGTTACGTCCCTGGTTGATAATTAAATGAGCCTCTACTTAGGGCTTTAGGTTACCTTGTTGGGCACTCTGATAGGGTTGAGTGCATGACATATTGTGCCAACCTTATGTATATAACGGAGACTAGTCACAAATCTCAAAAAATCATGTAGGTTCGATAAATGACACATAAAGGGGCATTAGTATGAGCCCAAATGAGCCTCTCAAAGTTCTAAAAATTGAGATTAACAACACATTCTCTGAGTAATAGAAAATAGGAAGAAATCCATACAACATTCTACAAAATAAACTATACTATTAGAGAGCACAAAAAATATGCATATGTGAAAAAAAATCACTCGAAAAAGCCTCTGCATGACTAGGAAACAACCTCTCGAAGTTGAGGTCAAAACTAAAGTAGCTTAACAAAGAAGGGGTGCAAATTTGGGGAAAAATGATGATGTCGGCAGGTTGACTGGGCATTGCTGATTTGGGTAGGCACTTATGTTGCATGTTGATTGGGAAAGGAAGGAATATTCCTACAATCGAAGGTACACGATGCAAACAAGCATAGGGATGACATCATCCCTACGTAGGAGTACTTGCACAAAAAGCTAAAAAACAAGTTTTTTTTTTTAAACTGCAAACATATTTTTTGTTTTTTTCTCCCACACAAGTTGAGGTGTAGGTATAGATGCCATGCACTTGTATGGATCCGTACGACCCCTCCATGGATGCCCCCAAAAACACCAAAAAATGCCTATCACCAAAACACAAAGTGTTATATATATAAATTCACATGTGAACCCTCCTGAGCTCAATTGTAACGTTCATTTTGCTCCAGGACACACCATTTGACGCCTTATGCTCATGACCCTCACAAAATCAAAAGCAAAAGGGAGGGATTTTGCAAGTTTGCTCTGATATCATGTTGGAAACAACCAAGATCACTTGCAAAACTAAAAACTCTCTACAAACAAGCAATATACCAAATGAGAAAATATCATAAACAATTGTCATAGGATGTACAAAAGGTGCCTTGTATACAAAGGCAACCAAGAAGAGGTGAGAAGGTATGAGTGAAACTCTCACTACCCCTCCAAATATGCAATAAGTGTAGGACATTATGAACAAGTGTTGAGACACTTGGTGAATCTACATGAGGTGAGACAAAAGTCTAGCTAACCTCTAAGTGAGTTTAAGCATAGTGTGAATAGGACTCAAATAAGTAGGCTAAAAACAAACTAGTTAGATAAGACCACTTTTCGCTCAATCAAGAACTCACTCTCATTAATTTTAGTATGAAACAAGAAGGCGGAGAATGCTAAAAAAAGAATGAAAATAAAGGATTTGAATTTTTTGCACCACTAAGACATGAAATCAGAAAAAACACTTCATTTTAGAGTCTGATGTCTTCATTTTAGAATGTGATGTCTTCATAAATATTAGGAACAAACATATAGTCTATTAAATAAGAAGATTGTTGAAAAGTTGAAAGAGCTCGTCCTCATGTTGAATAGAAAAATAATTGAAATGAAAAAAAAAAAATTGTCCCATAAACTATTTTTAATTTCTTGAAAATTAAATGTTTTTTCCGTTCTATATTTTCAAATAAACTCTCCGTCAAAATTAAACCCTAGCTTGCATGTTAGTTTTCAACTCACAGTGGACAGGAAGAAAGTAAGGACAGGGAACACACAAAATGAGTTATTCCCCAGAAGAGAGGTTTCTCGCCGAAAGAGTAAAGAGATCAGTTGATCAAGTACAGAAAGCAGTCGAACAGCAACTCTCAGGAGTCCAGGATCATGTCAACTTCAATCTTCAGGTACACCCATTTCATTTAATTTATTTATTCATTCAAATTCAGAGTCATGTCATCCTCTCTTTCTTGAATACTTTTATAAATGCAGAAAGCCTACTTCAAGTGCGCTTATGACTGCTTCGACAGGCAGAGAAATCAACAGGAAATAAGTAACTGTGTAGAATACTGCAGTGTCCCAGTTGTTCAGGCCAATAATGCCATTGAAGAGGAGATGTCAAGGTTTCAGGTAAGCCAAACACAACCTTCGTAATTTCTTTTTTCATTCTTTTTAACATGTAAATGAGGTTTAGCTAGTTAATATTTTTCATGGGCACGAGATTTAGCGTGTGAGAAAATGGGAGTGTCGTAAGGTTGGCAGTGGCAGTCATAGGGCACTATAAAAAATTACCATATCGAATATGTAGTAGAACATGTTAAACTGTATATCTATCTTGGTTAATTGCTTTTCATTATCCTAAGACAAAGACCAAACTGTACATCTATCTTGGCTAGTTGCTCTTCATTCTCCTAAGACAAAGACCAATTGGGCCGGACAAACCCTCTTATTGGGCACTCAGAAGTGAGACAATTGGGCTTTTGATGACCCCTTGTGCGGTCACTGGGACAATCCAGGTGGGAAAGTGGTTCACATTCCCCATTGGATATCTTTTGCAGAATCCTAGTTTCCAACTTAGGTGGCTAATAAATTCATGTTTGAATTTGATCCTTGAACCCCACCAGCTCATAATTAAAATTACGAGCTACAGGCATATTTTAATTTGTTTAGAAATAACATGGATAATTGTGACTTTGGACTTATTGAGTGGTGACTCACCGGAATTTGTGGAGTCATATGGGTTTTTGATCATTCGACGGACACGAGGGTGTTAGCGTCTTCAATTTTTATTATCTTTATTTCTTCATGTTTTATAATTTTATTTTGGGCATTCTACGAATTTTATGATTTTGTAGGTTTGAAGCAACCAAATTGAGGTTTATGGATAGCTTGCACCTCATTTTTATTTTTCTACACTTGTGCCATTTAACTTAGTGTTCTTGTGCTGATAGGCAATTTAGGATAATGAGAACAAGACATGAATCTTTTAAGCGACAAGCAGTAAATAAATATGTAATTAATGTGCTACGGATGTGACAATTCTACTGGGTGGCGTCTACCATTCATCTCCCCCTTAATAACAATAGAGCACACAATCCTCACTCATGTCTACCTTAACTCCTCCATCTGCGAGTTAATCTCCTGATAATGGCTTCCCAAGGACAATTGTTTAATGTTTGTTATCTTTGGGGGTGCTTATGCGGGGTTTTCAATTGCTTTGTTCCTGAACATCTCCTTGTATAAGGAGAATGAGCAACAAGGAGTGCATTGCTGTTGGGAAAGGAAAATTTGCCAATTTCATCCTCTGTTTTCCGTGCATGTGTGCTAAAAATTCAGTAATATAATACCTTCCTTCCTAATAAGATTGGAAGATCTTTCTTTCTCTACACTAGCAATTTGTTGATTCATTGGCTTCACAAATGATTGAGGTTTAACAAACATGTGTTCACAAGAAAGACTACTTAGACTCTGCTTCCATTGTGGCCAACATTCAGCCTCTTCTTCAAGAGTTGTTTTTACAAATTCTCATCCCTTATTCACTAATGTGGAGGAGGAGTTGTGGTTTTCTGTAGCTTCCTTTAAGACCAGTATCCATATGACAAGTGTTATGAACCCACACCGCCTTTTGTTTGTAGGTAAGATTTATTAGTTGCAAGCCCCTTTGCATTAGCATTCAATTTTTTTTATGGCATGTAAAAGGGTTTGCAGCAGTATTACCACTTCCTACCCTACATCCTCCAACGACACCACTCTTGCTCCTTGCTTCATTTGTTTGTATGCTTAGTGTTTTGGTTCACTGTTGATTTTCAAAGTGCTACTGTGCATCTTGATTTGAGGTTTTGTTTTAAACTGTTTACTTATACTGTGCAGTGAAAACTAAACAAAGGCGATGGGAGTCAGTGGATGGACTTGAAGGGAAATGATTTAATGAATAGAAACGAATCTTGCATCAAACACTCTGGCAGCATGTCAAATAAATTTCCTAGAACTGAAATAAGGTTGTTGTCCATTCTTCTATCTTAATTTCTGCTTAAAATTCCTGATGCCCCATGTTTTTCTTGATCTTTTCTCCATTGGTGGCTGCGTTGAGGAATCTGCTCACAATGAGAAATTAAAGGGTTTCAATTTTAAGCTCTATTCGTGGGAGGCATTGTGGAATTTGACATATTTTTTTCTCAACTATAAATATTTATTTCTGGCGAGTACAGGGGACACTTTACAGGATCCGATCTCCATGGGGGTTGTTTGGTTGTCCCTCCATTGAAACCTCATAGGAGGCATTGCATGATGTCCCTGCCCGTGTGGGGTCACCCCAGGGACATCCTTCTAGTGTTCTACATGTTTTAGGGATGGCCTGGCATATCCCTACCTTGTCCTCCAATCTTAGGAAGGGGGGGGAATGTTGGGGGTGGGGGGATATCTATTCTTCCGATAGGGTATGCATGCGCAAGTTACACAGATCTAATATAGTCCATATTTTATTAATATTTTCAGTCTCCAAGCATCTTACATTCCACACATCCTAAATTGGGTTCTATTATAATGTATCAATACCATGAGTAGTTTGAGGTCTGCTTGGGATGGTCCAGTAGTGTTTCTTGTATCTCTTCATTGCCAGTCAGTATATGATCAGCCAGTCTCTCTACTTTTGTCTTGAAATATTTGCTGTAGTTATGCAATTTTTTTTTTGATCGGTTCTATTTATGCATATTTTAGTTTAAAACAAAAGTGAGCAATTTGGAGATGCCTTATCCTCTGATGCTATTACTTTCTTATAATTTATTAGTGGCATCCTTTGATATTATTACATGGCTGTACTTTGGTAGTCCCATTCTTTGATATTATTAAATTCCTGTACTTTATTAGTCTCAATGTTCTTTTCATCATTTGTGGATGTTGATGTAATGTTTTTGTTTCCTTTTTCTTTTTCCCTTTCCTTGAAGCATTTTTAATTGGTATTATGGCTTTCTACTCTTTGTTGTATCTCTTCATTTGTTGTTGTGGACCAAACCATTGCTATTTTCACTATCATTGAATCTTTTCACTACCCTCTAGTAATATCATATCTTAAACCTTCACATTCCCTCTCTGTTTTGGTTTGTTTTTCACTTTTATAACTTGCTGCTGGATTTTTGCCCTCGGGCTCACTTATGCCTTGCACTTTTGTTTGATTGCACAAGCTATAAGCAGGCTAACATTCTTTGCGTGTTTTTAAGAATGCGAAAGTTGTACTATAGGCAAAATGATAAGCAGTTGTACTATAGTTGCATCTTTTTTAACTTCTTTAAGCATTCATATTTTTATGTTAGCTTCAGTCATATTCTTGACTATTTATTATACCTTGGAGTGTAACTCTGCTTTCAAAGAATATTAGTAGGTGATCTCTTTTTAGAGTTAGAGTTTTAGATCTTATAAAATTGTAGTCAAAACTCATTATTAAATTTAACTCATTTTAATTAAAATGATTTGATTCAACATTTTATCAACTGTTTACCAAATTGTTTCCAAGTTTGTTTGTTTTCATAGCTGAATTGTTCCTGAGTGAGTCTAAGTAACCTTTTCTATTTCCTCTTTATTCTTGCAGAAACTACTATCATGTTTTGTTCATTACTACCTTCCGTCTTCATCGACATTTCACTTATCTTCTTAACGTCCTTGCAAAACGAATTCTTTCAAACTATTTTCTCATTCTCTTTTGACATCATTTTTTTCAAGTATGGGATTGCCACATCTTTTAATCAAATCACACATCTTTATAGGATTATTTCCTCCTATCACATTACACAAAATCATGAGTTGTTGAAAGCTTGTTATCTTAGCAAGAATGGTTGGGCACTAAAAGAGGTATGGGAAAAATAATGGTGATGGATGGTTACGTGAAAGTAGTTTTTTGTTCACATTTTATAAGTGTACACTTTGTTGGTTCTCAAAAATGCTTCATGCGTTTATAGAGAAGACACTCTGAGATTTAAACGTAGGGAACAAGTTGGTCTAGGCAATTAAGCGAGTTTCATGATCAAACTATTGATGGATGAGGTCATTTGACAAGAGCAGAATACTCTTCTACACTTCTGGTTTTGCTAGCCAAGGAGGGTGTTTCTTTGATATATTGCAAGACAATTAAAGAGAAATGAAAATAATATTGTCACACAGCTTAGCCATACCTTGCATATAAGTATACCCCAAAGATTGTCACTAAATATGCATTACCTTGGCTTACTGATCCTTTCCATTATGGACATCTGAACAACAAAGTAAAACCAGGTTGGTATGCAACTACTGATGCAAAACCAAATTGATATTCCCAAATGTAATGTCATTTTTTTCTACTGTTAGACAGTTCAGATAACCGGAAGACAACTGAGAAGGGAGGGGGGGTGAATCAGTTGTCATAGATTACAAGAACATTCAACAATTAAAACTTTAATACCAGAACCCAAAACATTAATACCAGAATAGCAGTTAATCAATTAAGCATAAACAGTAATCACAGAATAAAAGCCATCGACATAACACCAAGATTTATACGTGGAAAACCCAATAAAGGGAAAAACCACGGTGGGAAGCCTTCCCACAGTCAAATAATACTTCTGCAGTAAGTATGTGAATTACAATGAAGGGGCCTACACTTGCAGGAAGGCCAACAGCCTAGAGCGCACTGGCTCATCACAAAAGTAGTCTCACTGACTACACATAAATCTAGACTACAATCCGAAGAAGTGTTGAACTACAAAAGATAGCATCTCCTATGGCTGAGTACAGTTTCGATTAAGCTCAATACAGGAGGACTAAATCCTCTTACATAAACCCAATTCGATCTTCAATGATAGACCAGCTCCTCTGCCTGAATGATATTACATTATTCGCACATTACATTCCTTGACCATGACCTATTACATTAACCATGATGATCTACAATGAGATCTTACATCTATTTATACAGACCCTAGACCATAAACAATCAGGTCGGCCACCAGACAATAAAGCAATTATATAATTACAAACCATGTCGGCCTTAGACCAAACAAATAATATCAACACATAAGATATCCCAGAAATACATCAATAGGTTCTATCCACACGTTTCATCAAAGCCGGTCCATAACCTAGATCAACCGGGACCAAGTATAGGTCCATACGCCACAACAATGATCTCCAACCGCCAAGTCTTGAACCATGATCACCAACAACATCCTGAAACTCCACCAGAAGGTGCACTAACACCATTTATGCAATTCATCAAAGATCTCCATCAAAAGCTCTGCCAGTGAAACCCTCGCTGGAACCAGAAACCAAGCTTCTAAGCAAGCAGGATAGCATCCGATCTCCAGACCAAAACCAACTGACCAAATATGAGTACAAGTATCATGAACAAGCCAATTCCATCACTAGACTATACCGGAGTCTACCGGATCATGCCGGATCCAAGTTACCCAGAAACTGCTCAACTTACCGGGACCAGAAGGGTGCCAGTAAAGCATCCAAACAGCTAGTGTTGACATCAATGACAAAACATCAATGCAACACGTAATCAATTCCACCAAATGGCCAACATCTACTTCATGTGTAACCTGTGAAAACCCAAAACATGCATAAAGCTTGCTCAAATATTTGGTAGAGGTGAATGTTTTTGAACTCATGCAGATTGATAGAGACATAACTTATAATAATTTACAAAGTATAGAGGATATATTTGTCATAAAGCACAATCAGCTGGCAAAAGAGGATTGACGTCTTAATCAATTTGGTGCTGGAGTCAAGACCTAAAGAAATGGACAAGCACATCTTTGTAAATCCAAGTGTAAGAACCAAATATTAATTTATTCATAATAGATAATCAAATCTGCACTTAAGTTCCCATCAATCTATTTACATTTTCACTTAAAATGCAATTCATCACATGACAAATTATCCTTAATGATCCATAGGTGACTAAACAATTCTGTATTGCTATACATGTTTTTTTAACATCTACTCCAACAAAAAACTAATTAGAAATAATTGCAAAACAACAAATGTGGTCCCAAAGATGAATCTCTCATCTCCTAAAATTTCTTATTAGATATGGAGACTTTTACACCATGGAGATGATAACCACTTGCAAACACCTTCTACAGATTTACAAACTGAATCACATTAGACTTTATGTTTGAGCAACAGAGTTTGATACTGGAGAAGACGAAGATGAAAGGACACATACACAAATTAAGATGCCTTATCCAAGAGGAAAAATAAAATGCATACCAAATAATTTTTCCCAAATTGGCCACACAGATGACCCATGTTCACATCTCTACCACCACACGTTCTATACCAACAAGAATAAAATCTGTTACTCGCAGGCTGTTCTACTCATTTCAGAATGACATAAATATTGTTTGCATTTGGGCTCCAAAAGAAAAATACAAACTTTTATTTTCCCTCAAAAACATATCCAGCAACCAAAATGGATAAGTAAACTGTAATTTGCATGGGCAAATATTAGGCTCCAATGTTTACTTTTGACATTTATAAAATATGTTTAATTTGGGCAATAAATATTCAATTTAGTCCTCTGAGTCTTGGACCTATAAGCTGTCTTTAAGCAAACCGATGTCTTTGGAGCTGCCACATAATAAAATACACTATCACAAACAACACGTTAGGCACCCATGGATACTTCTTAACGAATAAGGATACTTTTATCTAGGTCCCCAACAGCATTTGAATAATATTTAAGAGCCACATAAGTCGTATGTTCCCAAAAGAATTTTTGATGGTTGCTTGACAAAGCATTACTCTCCTTACACTTATGTGAGCTCTTCTTAATTTAGAATTAAATACCTACATGGACCCACCACTCTTCTGACCTTACTCCAAGTAGCACTTGAAACAAATCAATGGCCCAGATGAACTTAGGAAGATCTGAAGGTTAGGCAGAGGCAACTAAAATAATCCATAAATTTATAGAATTGAGTCATTTTGGACCATGCAGACACAGAAGGATAGAAGGTTATAATTTCCCTTATGGACAAATGTCATCACCATGGATTGCCACATTTCATGGAACCATCAATAGCCATTTTAATATTATTTTCTATCCTCATCCATGAAACATGAACCTTCATGTAGATTTCAGGGAAATGTTTCTGGTAGCAGAATATCTGTCTGATGTTGACAAAGAGGACCTAGCATTTAAAATGGAACCGAGATAAATATTAGATGAGACAGTTCCTTTTAGTGTACCTAAGCTCATTGGAAATATGAAAAATGAGCTAAATTCCAATTATCTGCATTTTCAATTAATTTGGGACATTACAGTTACGATGTCCCATATCAACAACATGCATCACATAATTGATAGTGATACTTGATTCAGTAATGTTGGTTGCTATAGTAATTTCTGTACGACCCTATAGAGATTTCTAAAATAGATGGCATTGATTCTCCCTGGTCATGGAACCATGCTTAATTCTACTGGAATGTCTATACTGCCGAGATGACTCAATGACTTGAGGTGGCTATGTGATCTGTGGATCTCCACGTTGCTAGGTAACAAAACAAGCACCACCCTTCTTACCCCTAAATGTATTGCATTTGATTAAAGTGGATTGTTTCCTCTTCAGCCTTGTACCCTGAGATCTGTCCAATTTGCAATTCTTGAGAAGCTTGGCCAGTAAAGAAAAATATGAGAGCTTCAATCAAAACTTACAATGCTCTAGTCCAATGAGGTTAATTTATGAAGAGTTGTTTGACTTTAATGGCTTGCAGATGACATGCTGTAATTATCTTGGCTATCCCCAACGCCTTCAAGAGCTTTATGAGGAACTCAAGCATTGAAGCTTGCTGCATGTGCAAATCTTGTTAAAGCTATATGTACATCTTTGACAATGTTTAGAACCACTGGAACGATAGTTATTAAAATGGGCCAAACTTCTCCAAGCTTTGAATGAAGAGATTGGAATATTGCTTGGCCCTATCTTGGAAAAACTTCCAGCTTTTGCTTTCCTTCTTTGTTGATGAAACCAATTATTGCATTTAATAGAAGTCAACATAGGCTCTAGAGGAATAAGTAAAAGGATGACCTTGTTTTGAAGATCATTTTGTGAGTGAGGGTTGGTAATTAGCCCCGCCAACTCTTACATCATGTGGATTACGACTCTATCTGATGCCATTCTAGTAGGGATACCACCAGAGTTACAATACTCCTATCTACATTCCTCTGAGTTGAATGCTTCTCTTCCTATTTCCTCTTGTAGGGCAACTACTCCTCCTCACCTGCAACTCTCTCATAGGCTCCTCCAGCTTGAATATTGTCTTCTTCTTATCCTCTGATGTGCTCCTATGGCTTGAATGCCTTACCTTCTAACTCCTCCAATAGGGCAACCTCCTTCAATGAGCTCTTGCCTTAAATGCTATGCTACAAAGCTCCTCGAGTTTGAACACTATACTACCAATATCCTCTTGCAAGGCAATTACTTCTTCTATCTCCTTACTTTGTTCCTCCAACATGCATCACTAACATCACCAGTATAACTATCTCTATTGATCAACTGAAGTGGAACTACTGCTTCAACATGCCTACCACAACTAAGATGTTATTTGGGGAGATTTGAAACTTGGTCTTCAACATGAGATCCAAGTGGTCCGACAAAGAGAAAAAAGATGACCATGTTAAGTTCAAATATTAAATTACCATGTTATGCTGTTGTTTTTTTGACCAACCCATACATGTTGTATACACCTTTTGCCCCTACTGTTATTGCCA
The DNA here is from genome assembly GCF_030272615.1 of Cryptomeria japonica. Lineage (NCBI taxonomy): Eukaryota > Viridiplantae > Streptophyta > Pinopsida > Cupressales > Cupressaceae > Cryptomeria > Cryptomeria japonica. Next base: position 335,357,513 of record NC_081407.1, read on the forward strand.
AAATCTTTTCAAGCATCAATCCAATCTTAGTTAGAGTAGAATTGTTCCTTGTCACATGATAAAATGCAGATAGCTCCTTGATGCAGGAGCATTCAGGGTGCAAGGACAATCTTGCATCAACCAAAAAAAGTTTTTTCCTTTGTTAGTTTCCTTCCTTGTTTTGCTTGTAGGAGTTGTTGATCAATTTTCGAAGATTTCCAATCAGTTCATGGTTGAGTGATGACATCATCTTGAAGAAGGTCAAATGGGTGCTCACATTGCAAATTTGGTCAAGATCCAAGCAAAATTGAGGAAGTTATTTCAATTGTGGGACTTTTGCTTGCGATGAGATGTTGTGGGACTTTTGCTTGTGATGAGATGTTGCTAAACTTTTGCCTGCTACAGTATGTATCTTATTTACCCTTGAATTCCACAGGTGTCCGTCTTCCTGATTTTTCCGCTAAAATGACAAAAGATGCTAGAAAATGACAAAAAGATGGTTATAATGGCCTGGGAAGTGGATCAAGGGTGCCAATAAGTGCCTGACACGTGTCATATTATGCTAGAATGCGGGGTGGTTGTGTCAAATTCTCTATGCTTGCTATTTAAGTGGATTTCTATTCATTTATTGAGAGAATCTTTTCGGATAGTTGAATTAGAGAAAATTATTGAAAGGCTTAAGGAGCTGTCTGGTTCAAGTGCTTGAATGTTGAAGGCTTGAATGCGAGGGCATGCATGTATATTGAGCTGAAATGCATTGTAATGTCTTGTACTTCTGCTGTAATGAGTTTTGTTGTTAATTAATAAAGAAATACTTCAATATTGTATTGGAGCTGTCTGGTTTGATTGCATGTATGTTGTAAAGCTTGAGCACCAAGGCATGTGTAAGGGCATGTTAGAATTTAAAGCTGTAATTTCTTTGTATCATTTTTTTCTCTTGCTGTAATATACCTGGTTGTAAATTAATAGAGTTATTTTTGCTGGTTGTTTGAATTTTCATATTGATGTTTGGTTCAATAATTTGTCAAAACCCCTGAACCTAGGACTACATTACTCCTCGTTTGCTTTAACTACCAAGTCCCGATGCGTGAAAGTGTAGCTTGAAGCTCACTAGAAGTGGATTTTGAATTCATAGATACAAGATGCAAAATGTTTGTAGCAGTGAATATGCTAGTAGTAACCTCTTCCATGTTCTGTTCTAGATGCCATTTACGATCTACATCGTAGAAATTTCATCTGGTGCCCTCTCATCAACTTATGTATATCTAAACTGCCATGCGGGCCTGTTTTCCTCATCTCTTGATCCACAGAAGTGAACCACGCAATGCCAAATGTCCATTGTCTACCATACTGTCATCTTCTCCACAATTCTAATTAATAAAATTTACATTGAAAGGATATGATCGAATCATGGCTTATTCCAAGGAGCGTAGAGTGCACATACCTTACATTCATTGCCCAATCGCTCGGATACATTGATGAATCATTAATTGTGGAAGATCTATAAATTTGGTAGATGCAGCCAAACCCATCTATAGATTTATAAATGCCAACCACTTCATGCCCCATGCCTACTTGGGAATGATTCCACCTTCTTCATTGAGGAAATTGAATATGTTCATGTTTTAAAGAATAAAATCAAACTAGAAGGTGCACATTCATTTCAAAGAACATGGAATGCCTACCATCATCCTTGAAAAAGGGGTTTCAAGCCACCTCAAATTTTAAAAAAGCACATGCCATGTTATTGTATGAAAGAGCCCACCACTAATATTTTTTATATTTCTTATGAGTGAATATGAAAAGGGTGGAACTTCTCATATTACAATTAAAATTTTTTGCCTCCATTTTATAGTACAATAATGTTCTCACCTATTGCAACATATAAAGTAACACACCCTTCAAATTAGTAAGGAAGCCTCTCTAATGTGTCATTTGATACGCTTAACTTATCGGTCAGTTGGCTTTCATGACGATTTTTCTGGGTGACGGATTCATTTCTCTCATTCTTGAATTTTGGAGAAAGGAAAGAAACTATACTTGTTGATCCATATATATTCTGAAATGGTGAGCAGGCTAAAGCACATTGACACGACATATTACCATTCAATAGAACCCAGGAGTGGAAAACATGGAGAATGCAGTACGGGACAAATACAAAGGGGCAAAACATTGGGTACACAACGTATTCAGCTTAGCCAAGACCCAAAACTGAATTCGGACCACAAGAAAGATGATGATGAACAAATGCACAATTTATTTTTTGTAGCAGGGATCAGTAATGCAACATTAATCTAGGGAAATTTTTAAAATCGTGGATGTGGAACGATGCAACTACACCCAACACTAGAAATTAAAGCAAAATTTCAACAGGGCACAAACTGTGCCAACACACTTGTTGTAATATGAGTAACATACGATATTTCATATAGGGTAGAAAATCAATGCATCAACAAATGAAATTGATTGCACTATCTTTAGCGATGTTGGTTAGTTTCTTTACTTTGACGTCTAGGGACTGGTTCAACAATTTTGCATTATGTAATTTATTTTTGATATAATGTACAATTAATGATTGTATACATCTACAAACTTGATGATTTTGGGAAAATTATTGCACTGTTTGTGGTCTGAGAGGCTTACATTTCACTCTATTTTTGTGGGAGTAATTCAATAGATATTGCATTATGTATCTAATCTATGATTCATTACATGCATAATAAGATGACAACGTTTAGAACTTGGATAAATGTGGGATATAGTTTAACCGCTTGAGTTATCCTTCATTATTAATTGTTGTGCAATTTATTTATTTTTAATTAAAGTGACAAATTATTGCAGTCTGGTGTTTTGAACTTGTGTCACTTGCAAATTTTGTTTCTATATTAGTAGAGTAATGCCCTTGCCCAACATTTGCATTTTAAAGCTTAAACAAGTACAAAAATTCTAGACATGTTGGCAAAGTATTGTATTTCGCATGAATGCTGCCTATCAAGATTATCTCAACATGCATGGATAATTCAAAATTGCAAGGTTTACCCTAAATTTTTGCTCACAAGGATGAGGACTGCATGTTTAGGTAGACCACCTAAAATTGCAGTGGGCTGCTCTGCAACATTGTGAATGGTTGATTGACTAATTTAAAGGGACAAACTGAGTTGTTTGGATGATTTATGTGTATGCTTGCATCTTTGTTTAAATGCATCAATACATAAGACTAAGTTGACAATTTTGGTAAGGGTATGTGTTTGGATTTCGGCTGTCAGTATGACAATTTTTTTTCTCAGTAACAAGTATGGCTGTATATATATATAAAATATATACACTACGCAGAATTAAAATATGGTGCTTCTTGATACTAAAATCATACACTATACAAAATTGAAAGAACAGTTGATATTTGATAGTATGATACTTGAGAGTGACACAGGTAATTGATAATTTAATTATTAATTTTGATCATATATGTCAAGTCATTGCGAAATGTGAAAGTAGTAAATGCTAAATTAGGAAATACAATAAAACATTAGTATCTTGGTGTTCGACAGAAGCATCTAGATCCAAGTCATCACTTGGTTCAACTTAATTTGATTCACTAGCAACAACAATGCCACTCCCATGAGCTACATTGTGTGTAAGAGTCATGCCATCACCTAAAGTGACTTTGGCAAGCTCTACAACTGATGCATCCACGTTGGCACACTCGAGAGTTATATCCCGATTCTTGATTGCTCCTTGCTTGTGGTCAACTTCCTCATGTGATATAAGGCACAAATTTTAATGGTTGTCAGTTGATCAGATCATTTGCTTTTTTGCAGCCAATCGATTATGTTTAAATTTTTAATTGAGTGGATAAAGAAGTATGTGCTCTGATGCTGTTTAGCCGAAGAACTTGCTACTTGTTGAAATTAGAGTTACAATTTAAAAATGTACAAGAATGGTAAGAATGTTAAAAAAAAAATCTTTCTTGTGATAGAATTTTGACTACAAGAGGCTAAAGGAACACATAACTTTGCCAATAGAGGTGCCACCATGTATGAGCATCTGTCTTGTATTTGACTTGAAGATTGCAAATACTATAATCTCATGATGAGATGAACTTGCCTAACTTCCTAATGTTATCCACCACTTCTGTATCTGATGCTTCCTTGGACCTCTTAGCAATGTCATCATCTCTATGTGGTGCCATTCTCCCATGCAAAGAAAGTATCTCTATGTTGTAATATTTGGGAGATAATGCATGCGAGGAGATGCAAAGGTGTGGTCATCTTGTTCCAGCAACCAAGAATGTTTTTTTCCACCCTTAGGAACAAAATTTCTTTGGGATCATTCTCCTTTGCTATTATGACCTTTATTTTTTCATACATGGTATCATGCCATCATAGATTTTTCCCAATCACAATCGATTTATATATCAAACCTAATCATACTCTTGATGGGATCGATGAAACTCAAGGCATGGTACACATGAACTCTTCAATCTCATCTAGGATCAATGATTTGACATTTTGGGCTTTCTCTAAATTTGACTGCCTTCACACACTCCATTGGTTGCTAATGACCATCGTGCTCAACACCTTTCACACCTTTGTAAGTTGGTTTCAAAATGATTGTGTGATGCAAATTGAGTTACAACAAACTAATATTGTGTAAAAGAATAAGTTGATAACAAATTAAAATTTAAACAGGTAAATGCCATAAATTAAATTTAAAATAAATATTAAAGTTTTATAAATTTATCTTCAACAACACCAAATTGGAAAAAGTCATAAAGATGCCTCGTGACATGTGATGGTTTGTCACAAACATTTGAATCTCCTTACCTCTGTATATTGCTTTTCTCCCCACGTGATCTAATTGCCAATCTTTTGCATCACCAGGTTAAGGGAGTGTGTGGTGTATGGTATCCAAAAAATGTTTTTTTACCATTCCTCAACCAAAGCACTTGTTGCCTTACAATTTTTTGCATTGTTTGTTATGACTTGAACAATGTTTTAAGTATCTATCGTCTCTATGGATTTAAGGAAATGAAATCTGCATCTTTCACTTGCCTTTAACTTTAATAATCAACCACCTTCAAAAACATGGTGTCCAAGGGACACTGCAATGGCATTTATTGAAGGTTGGTTTTGGAAATCTTTACTTCAATAAAAAATGATGGATAGTCCTATTCTAAGCCATGAATCCTTGATTGGTTTTCGTGATGTCTCAACAATTTTTTTTTGTTTGCCAATAAGGGGGTGCACACCTCATACTTAGGACTTTTGTAACTAGAGGGTATTTGCCCCATTGCCATCACCATATCCTATGAATATAGTGATCTCACCTAGAAAAAGGAAATCAGTGTAAATGCAATGTGCAACGTATTCATTTGTGTTGCCTCTCATCTCATTTTGAAATACCTTATCCAATGGGCCTCTTTTGTAGGAAGAAAGAGAGATTTTCTTGGATAGACAACATCTCTGAGAAAGGTTGTAGGGCAGCTACTATTGAAGGAAACCTTGTACATTGCCTCTTTGATCCGCCCTTTGCTAAATGATGAAATCTCTCATTTAGAACATCTACTTCATGTTCTTTAGCGTTTTTTGATAACCCTTTCTTAGTTGGCCCTTGACAAACTTTGATTCCACAGCTGGTCATGGCATATAAGTGAGTTTTCACTCACCTATACAAGCTCTTATATTGGATGTTGCATTGACTACAACTCCAAAGAAAAGCCCCGACTTGTAGAAGTTGTTGAATCATCATAACATGCTTCTATAGAGGAGATGCTTGATCATATTTGAGCTATATATTTGACTCAAGGGCCATTCAACTTGAACTAGTAGTTGTTCTGAATAGATTGTTGTCATAAGAAAAACCTATAAAAAAGTGAAAATGTAATTGTAGAGTATGTAATTTAAATTAAAAAAATATATAACCCCACAATATGTATAAAAGTAATAAAATTATTAACAAAGGATGGACCAATTGAATGGTGAGTGAGTTCAAAATTGCTTGAAGATGGCGAACGATGGTTTGGTTTTCTTGCGTGGGCTAGGGCTTTTGTAGCCTCACGCGGGCTGTTGTTTCTTCTCCGCTGAGTGTGGTGTGCGTGATGTGGGTGTCTACTTTGCTGTGTAGGCTAGCGTTCATTTTGCTGGATTGTGCTTGTGCTGAGGTGTGCTACTACTACGCTTCTGTTGGGGGGGTGGCTTGTTGTTTTCCTGGGGTGAGGGGCTTTGTGTAGTGCGGTGTGGGGTTCTTTTTTCTGTCGTGAGGGGGCGCGGTTAAGCTGTGGGGGTGTGCAGATCATCGTGGCCGTTTGTTGTAGGTATGGAGGAGCCTTGAACTTTCAATAGCTTAGTGGTTGCTAGTGTTGTGCCGCCCCATAGTTCTTCTTCGGGTGTGCATGCAACGTCATCAGACTCTTTTTATGTGGATGAGGGTTCTGTTGTGACGTTTTCACACATCGCCCCATTGCAAATGGGGACCCATGTCTTTTGCTTTTTAGGGTTTGTTTTCTAGGTCTTTTAGGGTTTTGTCAGTTGGCCTTTGCATTTTGAGTGTTGTTGGGGAGATCATGGATAGCAGGTCCTGCTTGAGGAATGTCCTGATCCTAAAATTTGACTAAGTCTGGAAACTGAAAAACCTCCAAAAACTAGATTTTGCAATATAATTCCTGGAGGTCTGAAACCACTCTCAAACATCCTGAAAGTATATATGGAATATAACACTTATACTTAAATGTTATATTCCATAAAAATTATCTTGTCGGAGAGTTCGAAAAGTCAAATTTCGCTCCTGTCCTTCACTGAGGATCCAGAGCGCATAGCGCTCCTGTCCCTCTCAGGAGGACCAAGGCAAAAGCGCTCCTGTCCCTCTCCAAGGGACCAGGGCGAAAAGACTTATTTGAGCCATTCCTGGCCTTGTTTGGTCAAATTGAAACATCAAAGGCATAGTGAAGGACGAAATGAACATGATAAAGCATCCAGACTTGATCAAAAACGATGAAATGATGAAGTTTTTGCCTAGAAGGTCAAAAGTGCTCCTGTCCCTCACTGAAGGACCAGAGCGCTTTTCTTTATATACACATTTTTAGACCTTTCTTGGACTTGAACTTTTATTCATAGCGTGAAACAAGGTGAAATCTTCCCTAGCAAGGACATTTCGTGATGAAAGGTGACGCATTTTGGCCTAAATGACAAAAAGTGCTCCTGTCCCTCACTGAAGAACCAGAGCTTGAATTTCAAAATTGCACTACCTTTGCAAGATTAAAGTGATTTTACGATTTGAAGAGGTCAAGGGAAGCATGTTTTGTCCATTGAATATAATTTAAGCGGTTCACAAAGGAGTAAATCAACCCAAATGACAAAAAGTGCTCCCGTCCCTCACTGAAGGACCATGGCACTTTTTCAAGTTTCTCCTCTTTGTTTGATATTTTATGGCAAAACTTGACTTGGATGGGAAGGACGAATGATGTTTTATGCCTTAGACGCAATTGAGAGGTTTAAAGAACAAAGAAGTATGCCAAGATGTAAAAAGTGCTCCCATCCCTCACCAAGGGACCAGAGCGATTTTCCAAAAAGTGCTCCTGTCCCTCTCCAAGGGTCCAGAGCGATTTTCCAAGAAAGTGTAAATCTCTTGCAAAGACAAGGCAAGTTTGTGATTGAAATGAATGGAAGAGGACATGATTAGCCCATTGAAGATAATTTGGGAAGCTAGCAAAGGACGGATAAGCTTGAAGTTGAAAAAGTGCTCCTGTCCCTCACTGAAGGACCAGAGCGCTTAACATGTTATCTAGCCTTTCTCACCAATTTTGGACAAATTGAGGCCAAGGCGCAAGTTTGAAGAAGTGTTTAAAATGCCTTGAAGTGGAATTGAGATGCGAGAGTTGCAAATTTTGACGACAACTGGCAAAAGTGCTCCCATCCCTCACCAAGGAACCAGGGCGCAATTTCCAAATATGACCATTTACCTTGCATTTTGAAATGATATTTTTATTACCAAGGCTCAAGATGGAGTGAAATGTGATATTCTACACCTGGAGGATAATTTGAAGTTGATATGATCAAGAATTCATGCAATGGACTCAAAAGTGCTCCCGTCCCTCACTGAAGGACCAGGGCGCTTTTTATGAAACAACAAATTCCCTCCGAGATTATGCTAAGGCAAAGTTGTGTGAGATGGGAAAGATCTTCTAAAGCATGGTGAACAAAGGTTTGACTTCAAAAAATTGAGAATCCTAGCCTAAAAATGAAAAAGTGCTCCTGTCCCTCTCCAAGGGACCAGAGCGAAGTCATTGGCATTCATTATTTTTTGCCATATCCCAACGTTGATATCCTCCAAATCGCATTAGATGCCAAATTGCTAACTTTGGAATATTTGAAAAAATTAATTAAATTGGCATTTAATAAATTAATTTTGGGCCTCAAAAAATCGAATTTCTATTATAAAGGCATTTAAAATTAATTTTTGTGAAATTAAAATTAAAAGTTGAGCACACAAGGCATTATTTTGCCTTTATTTGACAAGTCGGCCTACTCCTTTTTGCAATTTTATTTATTATTTCACCTTTTATTTGCAAGGTCGGCCTCATGGGTAAGTGGAAGGTGAGCGCTCTATATATTGGAGGTGTTTTTTTTCACAATTCAAATCATTCAATCATCCTTTCAAGTGCGAATTTGGAGAGCTAATTGAAGGTGCGAAATCTAGCTAGAGTGGAGCGAATTTCTGCTAAGTGTGGAGACTAAGGGGGGCGAAATTCATTTTGAAGGCTATTGGAGAGGCGATTTTCTTGCTAGTTTGGAGGATAATTTCCAAATTTTTTGAAGACATTTGAAGGCGAATTTCCAGATCTTGAGGAGGCAAGTGGAATTTGTTCTTTTCCAAGCTAGAGGAGGCGTAATTCATCCAAGGGAGGACTATAATCTAAGCTTGTCCATCAAAATCCTGTTTTCTTCCTTCATTTTTTTCAAGGTTTTGTACTTAAATACTCAAAGGAGGAGGTATGAAGAATCGTTTTTTAAGTTCTTATTCAAGACTTATTGTGATCCCATTGCAATTTTGTAAAGTCTAAGTCTTGAAGATCCAAATTCCATTCATTATTAATTTGAAAATGTGTAATTCTTGATTTATCATAACTTTTTTCAAATTATTATCATAAGTTTTACCTTTGAAAGGTCTTAAATTTCATGCTTTGAGGTTTGATGCTCAAAAGACTAACTTTAATATTTTGTGTAGGCATCAAATGGAGATCCCGGAGTTGTAAAATCAAGCCAGATCAAGGACGGTCTCCTCCAAGAAGATCAAGCAAGGAGAAAGGCGACTTCCTCCAGTCTAGCATCGACAGGGACGACCTTCTTCGATCCAGCATCATCAGGATAAGGGCGACCTCTTCCAATCCAGCATTCCAAGGCGAGGTACATCATCATCCTGCAAATCAAGGACACAAGAAGTCAGAGCAAAGGGTTCGTTGAAGAAGTAGATAGTTCCTGAAGAATTAATTAAGGCTAACTTCTCAACGTTACTAAATTGAGTATCAACCAAGTGTCGAATGAGGTGGCATCCTAGTCATCACTCCTCTAGTCGGATTGGTCCACCTCAACAATGTCTAGATTCAATGTACCTAACTCATAGAAGGTAGCACAAACTTCAATGTACCTACCCTAGCTATCCATTGGTCGAATTTTCTAGAGAGGACATGTGTCCAAGCAATACAATTATTTCATTGGTCAAGCATTAAATGTTATGTAATGGTTGTAACAAACCCTAATTAGGGTTTTCATTATTGAATCTTGGTCATTGATCTCAAATTGATCTTAGCCATCGAATTGTATTGTGGGCACTATATAAGCCCCGACTCTTCATTTTGTAAAGGGAATAGTTGGAAGCAGTTAGAAGATAGATAGAGAGTAGTTAGAAGGTGATTAGCTAGTTGATAGAATAGCAATTAGAGTAGAGAGAGAAGGCAAAGATTGTTGCCAAGATGTTGTTGTAAAAGACTTGTAACTTCATTGAAGAAATGGTGAAATTTATGGGTCGATTCGACAATTTGCATGGTCTCTATACTTCTCGTATTTGATTTCATGTTATTAGATGAGTGGAAGAAATGTGCTTGATTGATGGTGGAATTCGTATATCCATACTACTAGCAGTTTGTTGATTGCAGACTTGCCTTGTGTAGTCAACTGGAATCATTCAGCTTAAGCTTAACTTCAATTGTCGCTTCTTCATTGATATGCATCAACCTGATGGTGTCTATGCCTGCAGTGATGATTTGAACATCATAAAGCTTTCCTTCGAAGATCGCACTAACCTTGTGGAGATGGTCCTAGGATGTCAAAACAAGACTTAGTTAGAATTTCATCAAAGATCAATCATTGCTCCTACATTCCTTAGTATTAGGATTAGATTCTTTCCTCGCCCTCATCTTTTTTCCTTTTTTTTTTTTTTTTCCAAATCAAAGCTAGTAAGAGCCTGTGTTCCAGCAATATTCAAAGCAAATCAGAAGTTCAGTCATCAAGTGTAAGTCCCCTTGTGATTCCAACAAATCACATCATACCACAGAGAGCTTATCCACACGTAGAGACCCTACATACAAGAACCTTGAAGTCATCCCGATTGAACCTTTTCGCGAGATCTTCCGCATTCAGAGGCTTTATTCAAGAGAGGATAAGGTACCCTTGGGTATTTTATTTTGTGTTTGATAGTGTACAAAATACACGTCAACAGGTTCCAAGTTTAAGAAAGTGAATGGTTGTTTGCCAAGGAGTTAGGATCGTTTGGTCATTCCTCTCGAATCGGTTATGGAAGATGTTGCTTATTGGAGCAAACATGCTCTGATCTGTAAATTTCTTGGCATTCGTATTTCTTTGTTGGTGTTGGAAGCCTAGATTCGTCGCTCTTGGCAGGTTGAAGGCGATATGGAGATTATGTTGGCTGTGAACAGTTATTTCATGGTTGTTTTTTCCTGCATGTCTGATCGGAATCGTGTTTTTGAGGGAGGACCCTACTTTAACAATCATGTGGGCTTGTTCATTAAACCTTGGCATGTGGGTTTCAATTTGGCGGAAGAATTGCCTTCGAGGGTTCCCGTCTGGGTTTGCTTGTTGCGGCTTCCCTTGGAGTTTTGGAGGGAGGATATTTTTCAATGGATTGCTGCTTTGCTAGGAAAGCCGGCTGCGATAGCTCAACATACCCTTAAGAAAAAGGTTATTTCTTGTGCTTGTATTTGTGTTGAGATTGATTTAAATAATTCGTTGCTGCATTGTTTGGGAATTTGTTTAGGCTCTTCATCATGGGTCCAACAATTAGATTATGAATCTCTTCCTTTTCGGTGCTGAATTTGCCATGAGTATGGACACCTTCAACGTTAGTGTCCTAGGTTTAATAAGGCAGTTGGGGGTTCTCCTTCTTCCTTGGCTCGGAAGGGGGATAATGGGGACAAAGGAAAAGCTCTTGTGAAAGATGGTGGCCTTGATAAGGATGGTTTTACACTTGCTAAGCCCCGTGCTAAGGGAAGGGGTCAAAATAGGTACTATAGGGATAGCTAGAATGATGAGGGCTTCCACAGGTTTGAGGTGTTGGACACTTTAGTCTTGGAGGAAGGGATTCCAGTGGATGTTTCTTTTGGGGCTACTTGTATGGATGTATTGCAGGAGTAGGGAAATACTATTATGGGTCTTGTTGATGTGCAATAGTATGGGGTGTCTCCTGATTTGGGTGATCCAAGTGGCCATGTAGAGTTGCAAGATGATATCATCTTGGCAGATTTGGCTAGGAGGTGTTAGCATTTGGCAAGGGAAGAGGGTCTTCTCAGGCTCTGGGTTTGCAACAAAGGCTCCTTAAGAAGGTTTCTTTTGATAATTCTTCAAAAGCTGGCCGCAAAATGGACCAAGAGAAGATTAAGTTAGTTGGGGAATTGTTGGTGGAATATGGGTCTGTTAAGCCCATTGTGGCTTATTTTTCTCCATCTCTTTCATGATTTTTCTCTCTTGGAATGTTAGGGGGTTGAATAGTATCCCTCGTCAAAAGGCTATTCATGATTTGGTTGCAATTCACTCTCCGAATATATTCTGTGTTCAAGAGACTAAGCTTTCAGTTGACTCCATGCTTCAATGTGCCTCTAGTATTTGGCGATTTGGTCAATGTTAGTGCATTGGTTCTATGGGTTTCTCTGGAGGTCTGGCTCTCTTTTCGGACTTGAGAAAGATTGTTCCACTCTAGTGGATCTTTAGGCACTCTGCTCTTTTGATGGTTGCCTCTAGTTTGGAATTTGGAGAGATTATTTTGGTTACTCATGTCTATGCCCCAATTGATTTCCATGGCAAAGATTTGCTTTGGTCTCATATTCGGTATGTTATAAAGTGTGCTCCTTTCCTTCCATGGGTTTTAGCTTGTGATTTCAATTCTTTGTTAAGTTTGGAGGAGAAAAAGGGGGGGGCTGGCTCGGTTGGTCCTTCCTCTAATCTTTTTCGTGAGAACATGGACTTCTTGAACTTAATTGATACTAAGCCATTTATTGGGATCTTCATATGGAATAATCATCGGTGTGGAGATGAAGCTATCTTTGAACAATTGGATAGGTTTCTTGTTTCTTGTTTTTGGGTTGGGGGTAGCTTGAATACTACTTTTGAAATTCTTGATTGGAGGGGCTTTGATCATTGGCTTATCAACTTTTCATCTGCCTTTGTTTTATTTCCTAGAATCCTCCTTTCAAGTTCTAGCTTATGTGGTTTTGTGACTCTTCCCTTCATGACTTAATGGCTTAGTGGTGGAGAGATGGTGGGCCTCCCTATGGTATTGCTATGTTTTCCTTTGTTAAGAAATTGTAGTTTGTCAAATGTCAGCTTAAGAGATGGAATAGGTTGTGCTATGGTAACCTTCATGCTATGAAGAGGAGTGCTCAAGCTTGTTTGGATGTAATCACTCGCCAAATTCGAGATTCGGGTTTCTTAGAGGATTTGGGCAAGGCAAAGTCTCAAGCTGTGAGGGATTTGGAGGAGTGGGAGCTCCATGAGGAGATTTTTTGGAAGCAAAAGGCCCAGATTGATTGGCTTCAGGAGGGTGATAGGAATACTGCCTTTTTTCATAATTTGGTGCAAGATTGTCGGAATAGGGGTTATATCTCCTCTTTGGTGAATTCTAAAGGCGTTCAATTGTCATCTCTACAAGCTTTGTCTCGTGAGGCTTCTCAGTACTATTCTATTCTCTTTTCTAAGGACTCACCTTTTGCTGAGGCTGAAGAGAATATGGTCCTTGCTTGTATCCCTTCTTTAGTCACCAATGTGATGAATGAGTCCATGCATCTGATTTCTTTGTTTGAGTTGGAAGAGGTTGTTTTTGGATGCGTAAGGTTAAAGCCCCAGGTCGAGATGGGTTTCCTGTTGAATTTTCCCAAGAATTTTGGGATATTGTTAATTTGGATTTGTTGGATATGGTCCGAGAATCTTATGGTAGCAAACAAATGCTTCAGGCCTTGAATTCTACTTTCCTTGTTCTTATTGCCAAAAAGGACGGTGCTAACCGATTGGATTTTTTTAGGCTCATTGCTCTGTGTAATGTGGTCTACAAAATTATTACTAAATTGATTGTTGAGACACTTAAGATTCGGCTCCCGAATTTGATCTCAGACGAGTAGGGGGGTTTTGTGGTAGGTAGACAAATTTTAGATGGGGTGGTGATTTCTTTTGAAGCCATTCATTCTATGGCGGTGTCTAAGGAGAAATCTATGTTCATCAAATTGGATATGGTTAAAGCTTATGATAGAGTTAAGTGGTGCTTCTTGGAAAAAATTCTCATTGCTTTTGGTTTTAGTCAGGAATAGGTCAATTAGATGATGAGTTGTGTTAATTCTTCCTTCTTTGTTATTATCAATGGTGAACCGTTTGCGTTATTCAGAGCTTCTAGGGGTTTTTGCCAGGGGGATCCTCTTCTTCCTATTTGTTTATTCTTATGGGGGAAGGCTTGGGCAGATTTATTAAGTCTTAGGTTTCTCATGGCTTGATTCAGGGTTGGAGTTGGGGTCATGGGTTGCCCACGCTATCTCATCTTCAGTTTGTGGATGATACCTCTCTTATGGGGGTTGCTCGTCTTTGGGAAGCTGAATCTTTCAAACAGACTTTAGATATTTATTTGGCTGCTTTGGGTCAGAAAGTCAATGAGTATAAATCTTCTACCTATTTTTTTAATACTCCTGAGGCTATTCACAGAAGGATTGCCAATAGTTTGAGGTTTCAGATTGGCTCTCTACCCTTGGTCTACTTGGGTATTCCTCTTTCTATTGGAAGGCTTCTTAGACTGTTTTGGTAGGAGTTGTTGTATCTATTGCGTCGAAAGGTTAATCACTGGATTCATAGATGGTTATGTATTGCTGCTAGGGTGACTCTTCTCCAATCCGTGATCCAAGCTCTTCCTATCTATAGGTGTGTTGTTCTGTCAGCCCTTGTGTATTTTCTTAAGGAATTCGTCCCCCTCTCACACCAATTCCTTTGGAGTGGTAATTTGCATACTTGTAAAAGGATGTCTTGTTAAGTGGGAATTTGTGTGTAAGCCAAAGAAGGAGGGGGGTCCTGGTCTTCGTTCTGCTATCTTGAATGGGCAAGCTCTTGTTACCAAACTATATTGGCGTTGGTGTACCTGTCAGCATCGGAGTTGGGCTTGCATTATCATGCATAAGTATCTTAGAGGAGTTAACATTCTGGATGTTCCTCGTTATTGTTTGGAAGGAAAGGGATCTCTGATTTGGCATACTTTGACAATTGGGGCTCCGCTAGTTAAGAAAGGTTTATTTTGGATATTTAATAAAGGCTCTGAAGCTCTCTTTTGGTTGGATTCTTGGGATGGCAATCCTCCTATCCTTTCTATGTATTTGCGCCTCCAACCTCTTTGTGATACTCTTTCTGCCACGGGTTGGGATAAGGTAGAGCATTATAAGACTGTTCAAAATTTAGGGCTTGTTGATGGTTATGTTTGGAAGGATCCCCTTGAATGGCCACCTGGTGGATTTGAGGGAGATTTCAAGGAGTTGGCTCAGATTCTTGCTTTATAGGAGTGTAACTCCTTGGCAGGGATGATGTTTTGGCATGGGGAAGAGATTTTTCTGGTAAGTACTCTGTTGTTGCTGGTTACTTGGAACTTATTTGACAATTTTTTGCAGGGATGGAAGTTCCTTGGTGAAATATGTGTGGAGTAAATTTTCTTGGCCTAAATGTAATTTTTTCATGTGGTTGGTTGTCCAAAATTATTGTCTTATCTGGGAGAATTTGTGTAAATTGGATTTCCAAGGCTCGTCTATGTGTGTTTTATGCTACAATAGTGAGGAATGTGTTTCTCACCTCTTCTTTTAGTGCTCCTTCTCTAGGGCAATTGGCACTTTTGGTGGGAACTTTGCAACTAGGCCTGTTGGCATGTGTCATCTCTTGCTGAATTGTGGCTCGCCTAGGTAAACCTCCTGTCAAGACTTCTTTTCTCTAGGTTGTTTGGGCTATTGGATCCTCTTTCATTATTTGGCATATTTGGTTGGAAAGAAATTATCGGATTTTTCAAGATGCTAGGATAGCTGTTCAACATTTGTGGTGGAGAATTATTCATTCTCTTTGTGAAACTGTCTTGGCGAAGTGTGACTTTGATGGGGGTGTGGATCTTGGGGATGTGGGTATATGTAATCGGTTAAATATTTGTCTTCAGGGTGGTGTTCCTTCTCCTGGGGGGCAACATGCTTGGTAGATCATGAGAAATAGATGTTGTCATCCTTTGCGGAAGATTAATAGGGAGGGTCATTGGTCCTCTCCTCAGGAAGTTTTGAAACTTAACACTGATGGTTCATCTTGGGGGAATCCTGACCATGCTAGTATTGGTGGGGTTGATTGCGATAGTTTTGGAGATATTCAATTTATTTTCTCAATTTATAAGGGTTTCATACCAATAATTTAATGGAGGCTCTTGTTAATTTGTATGCGGTGGAGCGTAGTTGTGTTCTTGGCTGGAAACAAATTATTTGTGAATCTGATTCTCAGGTGGTGGTGACTTTGCTAAATGAGCGACGATTAGACGAGGTTAGCTAGCACTTGGCTGTGGTGATTAGGCAGATTCTTTGGCTTTGTAGCTCCTTGGAATCAGTTATTTTTAGTCACATTTCGAGGGAGTGGAATGTAGTAGCTAAATGTTGATCATTGGCAGGGTTGAAATATAGTGGATAAGGGGCAACTATCTCTGGATATGTCTTAGTTGTTGGACCACTTAGTGGATACTGACAGACTAAGTTGTGTAATTTTTCTCTGCTGGGCGTGTGGCCCTTTTTGCTTTGTATCTCTTTCTTTGATCTAATAAATTATTACCCCTCTTTTAGTTCAATAAAATTATTAACAATAGCAAAAAGAACATTTAAAATGTTTTTCTAAAAATATAAAAAATTATTATTAAAAAATCTAAAAAACTATTATTTTTTTTTAAATTTGAAAAAAGTTGTTAAAAACTTGAAAAATTCTTGCAAAATACATACCTTCGATCAATAAACATCTATATTCCATGGAGTTTCCTGGACGGGGAGGACAAGGGATGTTGGCATGTTTCCGGTACGGGGGCACTTTTGGGTCATTTTCGGGGGGATGGCGATTGTTAAAACAATAGGGGGATTTTTACAAATATAGAAAAATTTGAAATATGCATATTATAACAATGGTAAAGCATTCATCGTAGACATTAATTCATTGCATTAGATTTGAATTGATATTTCACAAGAGAATTGACAAATATTTTACCAAAATTCAAATGCTTTGATTCATCATCGCCAACAAACATATGTCGTAAACATCCTTAATAGACATAAATATAAACATCCATAACTATGAATGACATAAATTGTAAATAGAAAACATAGAAGACCATAATCAGCCGTCAATAATAATGTCAAGATAAACTACGAAAATATATCGTTGTCCATATTCAGCACATGGTAGGTCTAAGACTAAGAGTCTAAATCAAGATCAAAGCTCGAGTCTCTATCCGAGTCACTATCAATATGAGTGTTTGCCTCCTTAACCAATGGAACCCCAAGCAATCTTGGAGGTGTCTCCTCCTCAACCTGCATAGCATCTTCGAGATTGACATCCCAACGTAAGGTTGGAGTTTGACGATCCTGTAGCCACAATGCACTGTGAACAACCACTAACTTCTTTGATCATCTAGAGGTAAGGGTGTTCCTTTTGATTGATTGGATGAAGCTATATGTGCACCAATTCCTCTCTGGAATAGAGGAACTAGCAACCTGTGAGATAAGATGAACGACAAGTACTCTCAGAGATTGTGCATCCCTACCATGCCACGTCCACCATCCAGTAGGGTCAACTTGAGCTAATGTAGCTCTATCCGACCTTGCCTTAGGTCTGCCAAAATTTGAACCATGAAGATTGACAAATGCAAGCCACTATGTGCGGAGTTTGATAGAATCACCTTCATTATATGTTTTTGCAAGGGCCTCATAGAAGCCATCTTTCACCTCTTCATCAGTAGATGAAAGCACTTTCCCATGTTTCAGTGGATACCATTTGGGATTATGAGCATTGGCTGCCATGTGAACCAAGTTGTTAATGATGTTCCACCCTCCTGTCACAATGGGCCTAAGATTCTCCTCATAAAAGCCCAAAGTGAGGTCCCGTTGGTGTACGTTTTATCATCTACCAAACATTAGAATAAGATACCCAAAGGTATTCTATCCTCTCCTGAAAAATCACTACTGATTCCAAGGTCTATATGTGCGAACGAGCGACTTTAGTGGGATAGCTACTTGGGTAGTGTATGCTGAAAATCTCAAGGGGGACTTACGTTTACAAATGTCTTTCAAGCTTCTGGACTTGGATTAAATTTATCAATTTCAGGCTCTCTCTTTTTTGGAATTTTTCGGGATTTAGACTTTCAAAAAGGGAAAAAGGGGATAGGGTTAAAGAAAACTGATCTAAACCTACGAATTTCGGAGAAGGTATTAACTGGGTGTTCTCGGGAAACCGCACTTTGCTTCGCCACTCTAAGGACAACTACACAAAGCGGGTGCAATTTTCAATGGGTTGTGCTTATGATCGAAGTTTTGGCATACAGGGGATAGACTGAGACTAACTTTGCACAGTGAAATGGAAATCATTCATTCACCAAAAGTATGAGTGGAGATACACAATTACTTAATACTTATCAAATCCTTCATTCAACTCTAACAACTTTGAAAGCAAATCTAAATTAACTTCTAATTAATGTGTTGAGGAAATTGAAACCATGCTAATCACTCAAATAACAAAGATTACAAAGCCTTAAGAGAAAGCACACATGCAATGCATTATTTGAAAAAATGACCTTCACACAACAATATATCAAAAACCTCACACTCTCCAAATGAGAGGAGGTAGCCTTATATAGTTTTCTAGAAAACAATGAACGACCGATGTGATGTCCCCTACTAGGCTTGGACATTTTTTTAAACCATAATCAATCTTTTTCAATATACTTATGACTCAAGCCAAAATATTAGGTGACATTTCTACCTTAACATGAATCCGAACAGTGATATTCCACTACTCTATCAATTAACTATTCACAAATAAATTTTCCATCTATCATACATTCATAATTCTGAATGCAAGTGTCAAACCAATTGTAATGTCCCCTACATGAAAACATCTCCTTACCCAACTTCCTAAACACAGACAGTAGTGACATATAAACATATTCTCCTTACCGTTTATTATCTTATGAACTCTTTCTAATTCACAATCTAATACTGTTATTTGTCTGATTAAGACATTATGTATATATGCATGTATATAACCTTATATATATATATATATATATATATCTGATTTGCATATATACACATAAATAAATAAATTAACTAAATAATATAATCCATTATTGATATATTTGCTAATTAGTAATTACCTATAATATACATTATTGATATTGCCACTGCTTAAGACATTAGTTGTTAATATATTCAATGGCTGGTAAAAGGGCAGACAGATTCTGACGCATAACAGATCTGGTCTGCCACTGTTATGAAATTAATTATTACTAGTATACAGATTACAATCTATGTTAATATTATTATTAAATTCTGCATATAAACATTATCGGGTTTCATGGGCTTCGTATAATAAGAATACTTACTAAACACATCCCCCATGCATGCCACCCAGAACAGGGATGTTACTGCCTGTAACTTAATAACAGTCTGATCTGATCTGATCGATGCTGCCAGAAGATTTATATATTTTTTTTCCTTATTTTTTCCCATCGTATCCTCTTTTAATGGTCTGTCTTTCAATATCTTCTATTATATATTTTCTCCTATCCCCCTCCCATACTCTATTCAATCTTTATTTATATCTTTAAATCTCCAAGAGTCGTATCCTTTTGGATGAACACTTCATTACATGTCTTTTAATTATTAATCGTTGCTTCTCACTTGACTAAAGTCCCATCGTACTTTGTTATGTGCTTTGTTTCTTAACCGCATTGTTCTCATGAATCACATCCTTTAGTATCAATTAGTTCCCTTGATCGCTGGCTTAGTTTGTTTAATAATAATTGCTTACTTGTCTTTGTTTATTACTACCAATCGCTGCTCCTCCTAATTGGAAATCGATCATTCTTTAATAATCGTATCATCATGAACACCACCTTGTACATAACCAATCGTATTATTATTGAAAGATTAACTGATTGCCTTGTGTTGTAGTTGAGTTGCTTGCATAATTATTGTATGTGCTATATAACTGCTGGCTGCCTTTGTATTTGCCTTAGCATCGTTCTCCAGGATGTCGGTATTTATGTGCATTACCAATGTTGTTCTTCCTTTATTTATTGGATCATAATTTATATATTATAATTTATGATATATAAATTATGTTTATAATATATATTAATTTATTTTTTATTTGAATATTTCAAAAATATTATTAATAATAAATACTAATAAATATTAATTAAATAATAATAAATAAATTTCAAATAATCATTTGTCGATAATTATTATATTAATTAATAACAATCTATTTAGGATATATATAATGATCAAGGAGGGGACATGACAACCGAGATCAAACAGTTATCAAGTGCTTAGATTGAA
The DNA here is from genome assembly GCF_030272615.1 of Cryptomeria japonica. Lineage (NCBI taxonomy): Eukaryota > Viridiplantae > Streptophyta > Pinopsida > Cupressales > Cupressaceae > Cryptomeria > Cryptomeria japonica. Next base: position 335,377,587 of record NC_081407.1, read on the forward strand.
AGCTACAAACCCTAATTAGGGTTTCTCAAAATTCTATCAATTCAGACAAACAAAAGAGTGACATGTGGCACAACTGCAATTGTCATTGAGGTGAGTGTCTAGTTTCACTTTTTGCAGATTCAGTGTATCTGGACACAATGAGTCGAACCTCTTCCATAGTGACACTTGGCAAGTTACTAATCTGGAAGTCGACGATGTCCACATCATCAGTACACGTGGTGAGGATGCGCTCCCACTCAACTGCCTGGGCAAGAAAGTTTTCGTTAATGAGGAGAAAACTCGCAATTCTTGAGAGATCCCCTTTATCAATTATCTGCGGGACTTTGAAAAAGCTCGATTGAATTCTGGCTCTCAGGTTCTCTGCCTGCAGGTGTTTTTCTCGCATGCCCTCCCTTTGCCAAATTTTTGATGCCACATGAAACACTTTACTAAAAATTTCTCTAACATTCTTCTCAATCTCAAAACACTTAGTCTTAGATTTCTTCATGACCTCCATCCTGGTGACCAAAGCACAATACCGAGTGTTAAAATCATACTTATCCCCAAGTTGGATGACACCTGCATCTATCAAGTCTTGCTTTGACATACCTCAAATAATTCTCAATTGTGGAAGTATTTCATCTTGGATTTCCTCAATATCCTCCCAATTTGCAGCCAAGTCTTGAATTCTGCTAACTAATGAAGAAGCCAACTCATGTGTTGATACCAAATTTTCCACAAGTATGTCAACCCGTGCCGAAGCATCTGAGGTCCATTCCTTAACTTGCCCGAATGTGCCCTTCATGTCCTCATAATCTTTCATCGACTCTTGCGGAAGAGGCTGCGGAGGGGTAACTGGTATCTCATGATTAAGTGGCTTAGTTAGATGGAGAACATATCTTCTCCATTGCTGATTCTCTTCCTCAACCTTAATTCTTTTCTCCTTTTCCTTGGCTAGTCTTGCCTTTAGGGCGTTGCAAGAATCATCAAATATTGGATCCCTTGAGCCTGAGTAGGCTTACCCAAGTCTACTGTAGTGATCTTGTAATCTTTTGGAGCAACATCACTCTGTGTCTTTCCTTCCTTCGGTACAACTATTTGAACCGTTCTGAACCCTGCACTATCCTTCTGAATCAAAGAGAATTTTTTAGTTGGCTTAGGTGGTTTAATCACAACTGGTTCTTTCACCTTTGCTTGTATTCTCTTTTGAGTGGGTCTCATTAGGAACCTTAGCTCTTATCCTTTGTCTCAACCAACCAGGAATGGTTGATTGCTCCTCAGTATTTTTATCAAATCCACCATCTATTTCTCCAGTCCCAGTAACTATACCATCAAGAAAAACCGCTGGAGGCTCAACTTGTTCCTTGGCTGGATTTTGGACAGCCTCTCTCATTATCTCTTCAACCGAAGGAGAAGGCACTCTTACTTCATTATCCTCCATATCTGTGTCCATTTCTTGTTCTTCAATTGTATTCTGGTTAGGCACAACAGATGCGGCACTCAAGATTGAATGACCTTCATTTGATTCGCGTCTTTCCCCAATAATTTTCTTTTCCTTGGCCTTTCCAGAATTTCCAGCAGATTCTTTTCTCTTCTGAGACCCAACACTTTCTTGATTCCGAGCATTGCCTAAAGAGATACCATGGTTGGAAGACATAGAGTCATCCATTCCCAACAAATCATAAGTCAAGGCAACACCTTTGGACTTTAGCTGCTTTGTCTTCTCAGATGTCCACCACTTAGAGTATTCGACCACTGTCTTCATAAAGTCAGCCAAATCTGATCTTTCCCCATCTGCCCAATCAATCAAGGCAAGTGGCTCATTTCATATCTTCTCAAAACTTGGTTGTTCAAGTTCAGGACTGTCTTCCACTTGATCAACGACCCTGAATACTTCTGTTGCTCTTACCATGCCTAGGGAATTCTTGACCAAAATCTTCTTCTGATTTCGAAACTATCGGCTGCATTAGCCCAATAATCCTCTAAATCAGTTCCGTGTTCGAATACAATTCCTTCTACCCTTTTCATCTTACGGAATGGATCAAAGTTCCTTCTTGCCTTGTATTGGTAGAAGAGGTACCATGGCAACTCTTTTTCAGCAATGGTAGCAACTTGTGTTGATGGACATGTCTCCAATCCATTTCCAATAGTGAGAGAAGATGTTCCTGCCTTATTCTGCTTCTCTCTCTGAACCGTCATGAAGCTCTCCAGTTGCCTCACAACTTCTAGCAGCACAATTCAGTTGGTGGGATAAATTGGGAGCTTGTAGGGAGATCCAAAAAATCCTTGAATTCTGATATAGGTAAATTTTGGGTTTTGGATATACCAATACACAAATCTGCTTATGAGGTCTTTTGACTCTTGAGAGAGTCGCTGATGTAATCCACCTTGCAGTGTTCGCGTGATATGCATCAGAAATGCATCATTCACCTTTTTGAAATGTAATTTTTCTTCCATATGCAGTTGGGGGTAACAATCGTAAACATGGAACTGGTTCTCCTTGTTTCCCACCTCTCCTTTGCAGGTGAGGCCTCTGTATCTATAAGTTCTAGCAAGGGAATAGAACAAATATGAACTCATGTAGAAGATTTTATCTCCCTCCAAATTTTTCAGTTGGCTGTCCAAGTTGTTGCTTATTAATTGAGCCCAGTCAATCATCTTGACTCCATTCATTATCTCATTAATGAAGTAATACATCCAAGGCTCAAATGGAGCTCCTTAGGGATTACCCATTACTTGGTTCAATAAGACAATCACGTCTCCAATATCTTCTTTAAAATATGCCCTCACCAAATTCTTCTTTGATAGCTTAGAGGCGTCCTTTCTTGGTTTGTTCAGCCATGAATGATTGATGGTGGCCTCGTACTCCTCCTTGTGGTCTTGATACATTTGATTGGCCTCATCCTTGGTCACATATATAGCATTATGATATTCTGGAATTCGGAAGGCTTCCCTTATGGCTACATCACTTTTATTAGCCAACATTCTTTTGTCTGGTGCTATAACATCTTTACTGTCAGGGTTATAGTGCCTAGCACACTCAACTACCAACTCCGTGCACTGCATAGTAGGGAGAAAGCCAACAGTATGTACGATGCCACTCTTCATCATCTTACGCGCGATCACAGTAGGCACAAGGTTGTCCAAGCCGAACATCCTTTTCTTAAACTCCTTTAGATTGATATGTTTGAGGTTGGTATCATTGACATTCTTCCATTTTGAGTTCATCCTTGATTCAGGAGGAGCATCCTTGTCTACTTGAAACTTCATCGCAACTGAAATCTGCGAAAACACATGAAGCCTAAGTTAGAAATTCTGATTTAGTCAACCACTTAGTTATTTTGACCTTAGTCATTCAAAACCTCAAATTTTATTGGATTAAAATCAGAATTGAGTATTCCATTTTTTTAAACTTAGTCAGCAACCTTTGACTTATTTTGACCTCCATTATGAGCAGGGCATACTTTGTTGAGTTTGTCTCATCATTAATCACCTTGGGCAGACTTTTGAGTGTTGCTCCCACAAGTTGAAGGGTGGACTTTTTGCCTTATGCACTTGGCCTTCAAACCTTCCTCAAGGCGGACTTTGTTAGCCTTATGCACCATTTGCTTACTTCTTATCTCACCTTAGGGTGGACTTTGTGAAACTTGAAAAACCTTAACCTTTCATTGCAAGGCGGACTTTGTTGATGCATGATCTTATGAGGGCGGACTTTTTGCTTCCTCCAAACACTTAGAAACTTTCATTAATTTTGTCAAGGCAGACTTTTTGAAGTTAAGCACCCTTACTCATTACCTTGGGCAGACTTTTCATATTCACACACCACTTGTCATCTCCTTAGGCGGACTTTGTTGAGTTATCAAAGATAGGTGGACTTTTTGAGTCTCCTTCAAGGCAAGGTAAGGGCGGACTTTCTTGGGCGGACTTTGAGAACGACATGACCATGCTCCTTTCACCCTTAGGTGAACTTTCTTTCAATGCACTTCATATGTCTTCCTCCTAGGGTGGACTTTTTGAGTCTCCTTTTCATCATGGGTGGACTTCTTAATCTTTCATGCTCCAAGGCTATCAAGAGTAGGGCGGACTTTTTGTGTGTCTCCATCATGGGCGGACCTTTTAGGAACCATGGATGGCAGACTTTGTTGACCTCCTTGCACCATCTCTATTATCCATAGGGTCGACTTTTGTCTCTCCTCCATGGCGGACTTTGGAAGATTTGAAAAACCATGGAGGGTGGACTTTTGAGACTTCCTTGCACCTTCTCCATCATGGGGCAGACTTTTTGGATTTCCTGTCATTTATTCACCACCAAACATGATTAGCCACACTTAGGGAAACCAAAGTTGCATGGACACGAATACGGTATCCGATACGGATACAGCTATTTTTTAAGACCCCCAATATGGATACGGCTGGACACGTCATTCATAAAAAAACACATACACATATTTAACACAATTTTCTAAGTTATTCGAGGAGATTTTCATTACTTGAAAAGCAATATAGACACATAATTGCTACATAAATAATGATAAGTAGATTTAACATTTTACAATATGCAAAAATAGAAGAGTTGCATTGGAAGATAACCCCAAAAATGGGTCACTGAAATAGAAGAACATTTCATTTGTCTTTCTCATTTGGTGTAGGTTTTGTTAATACCATTTTTTTTTAAATGCACTAATGAAGTTTTTTAAAATTAAATTTAGGAAGATTTACGTCAATTTTGTTTAAAAATCAAATCACATTAGTATTTAGCATGGTTGGAAATCAAGTATTTTTGGGCATGCGTGGGTACAATATTCGACGTGTATCTGGGTTGTATTGGATACATATCCTTTTCAGAAACGGGTACGGATACAGGGAAACGCGTTCCCGGGGAGGGACAAAGTAGTTTCCGGCAACTCTGAGGGAAACACTTGGAAAACTTCAAAATCTGATAACTTTTTTAATTTTAGCCAGATTAACATGATATTTGAAATCCATACTCAGGTAACCCATCTGAAGTGCCATGACCCCTAAAATGGAGGAACTTAGCTTTTTGGGTCAAAACTTGAAAGTTTTCGATTGTGATCGATGCAGGTCAGTGGTGCTGGTGCAAACCCTAGGTCCCTACTCTGAAAAAACAAAAAACAGACATTTCTAAAAAATAGGGAAAACTTTCTAAAAATAGCCATCCCGGGGATCGAGCTAAAAAATGCCAAAAACAAAACTTCCTAAAAAATACGAAAAAGCAAAAAAAAGAAAACTTTCCAAAAATAGAAAGTTGTCCAAATTTGCTCAAATCAATTGTGTTCTTCATCCTTCGGTGTTTCTGGGCACTTTGACGTTGTCTAGACTCTATTATCACTTGGTTTGCAAAAACTGACTTTCAATCCTTAAGACTCAAGCCTTTCAAAACTTGACAGAATTGAGCAAAACTGAAGTGAAAGGCTATAGGACACTAACAAAAACCCTAGAAAGCATAAAGGAGAGGGTCCCCATTCTCAATGGGGTGATGTGTGAAAAAGGTCACAACAGGTCCCTTCTATGGATAACTTGCTTGATTTGCCCAAGCATGCTATCAAAAGTCTCATAAATCTCTACAAGATTAGGAAAGTTAGTATCAACATATCTAATCAGTCCCACAATAGGCTCAATGAAGTAGCAAATATATTTGCAAGTGCAAACAAGTTAGAAAAATATATATGCAAGTGCAAACAAGTTACAAGTTAAAATTATATTAATCAATAATCATTAAATTATTAAATGAACATTTTGAAATTTAAATAATAAAATTAGCAATCCCAATTTTCTTACCTCATTGTGGAGCACCAGTTATCATCAAAGTTTTTTTGCTTCACACCACTGCCCTCTAGTGTGCTTGCCTCATGCCATGTAACCCACTCTGCATTGACCACCATGGATTGTAGAGCCTCCAGGACCTCAAACATCCTCTCTAACCAAATAAAGTAGATGGCATATCTAGTCTCCATGGGCTTAGGAATTCTTTCCTCAAAAATGTCCCAAACAATGCAAATGAAGTGTGATGGTTGCAAATGAACATGTGCACATCTCTAGCTTCTAAACACCATTGCCTTCACCCAATCAATTTCCCAATGTCCTTCAAGTCATACTGTGCTTATAAGCACTCTCCACCATCAATCCAGCTAGCTTACGCACATGGGTTGAATCGGTCACTACTTGGACAACATTAGAGGTTCCAACCTCTTCTATGGCCTCTCTCAAAATCTGAAATTTTAAGGCTGCATCCTTCCTTTTCCCTGAACAATCTATAGCTCTAAGAAAATAAGAGCTTGTAGTGCTAGTGACAAGAAGATTGATGAGTGGCAGACGTTTGATATTGGCCCACCCATCTATAATTATGGAGCATCCATCCCTCATCCATGTTTCTCTTGTATCCTCCATCAAAATAGTCACCTTGAAGTACTCTTTATCAAGAAGGGTGGTGCGTAGCTAAGTTTCTCCAGGTGGGAATAACGAGGGACCAGCAACTATGACATCCTTGATCATTTGTTTATAATATGGTGAATGTGAGACATGGAATGGTATAGATGAGCATAAAGAAACTTAGCAATAGAGGCTTCAGCCTTCTCTTGTGCTTATATGTTAAACAAATCAGAAACATTAGTTTCTCTCTTAGTCTTCTTTGCCTTTCCTCTACTAGAAGTGGCACCCTCTCCCCCATGAGAAGTATCATCCATTGACACACTAGGCCGCAAATTGAAACTCTCCATTGAAGTCCCTTTACTTAATGCTTCCCCCTCAATATGCAATCTAGTTGCCTCAGTTTTTTGAACTTGAATTATTTTTTTGCAACCTTTCACCCATTGACCATTTAACCACAAAAGATGGGAGTAGACCCTAGTATAGATGCCCCTATATTGTTTGTGGCATAGATGACACTCCCATACTCTACTATCCCCTGAATGTTTTTTTCTTATCTTTGTCAACTTTTGTAGCAAATTCTAATAAGGGGTTTTTGGGGTTGAATGGGCATTTTACAAAAACTTTGAGGATTTGGGAAGGACATTCAAATGGGTTTGTGGTTGTACTTGGTGCCCCCTTCTACATTCATAGTTCCTGAAGTCCGCCCAATGGCTGCCCCACTTCTAGTTCTTTGAGTTTCTTCAATTGCAACTTCAATCATTCTTGCTATCACTACTCTCACTACCACTCTCATAGCTGCTCATGATTTTGTTTGTATGAGAATGTCAAATAGAGCTGCAAGTTCAAAAATAAACAAAATAAACCCACAATGCCCTCTCTTTTTGTTCAAAAACTTGAAAAAATCCTAAACAAATTATAAAAACAAATGCAAAATGAAAAACATACCTCTAGTGGAGTAGATTTGATGGCCTAAGCTCCTCTTTCACCTGCTGTTCACTCCTTAACCAGCTGCTTCTCTTCTAGCTGCTCTTCTCCTACTTTGGAAATGTCAAAATGAGTGTCTTTTTCTTCCTTTTGTTTGTTTTATGCATTAGATTAGGGTTTCTCATATTTTAATGTTTATTTGGGGTCTTGGTGGGGCTAGCTGGACCTTATTTCAAATTAAAAATGTGTTTTTTTAGTTGTTATTTTGGGTGTTCAAAAAATCTGGGTTGTAGGGGACGACCAGAAGTCCCTGGGATGGTCGGGGAACACCTAGGTGGACGACTTGATGCGGAGCGAAAACGAGCTCCTGCCTTTTACGATTCAAACTCAAACAAATACGCCAACATGAGCCAAAATAGAGGCTCTGTTTTCAAACCTAGAATGTAACACAACTAGAAACAAATTTATTCAGTGAAATTTCAAAACAAAACAAGTACAAGTACAGTCTCTCTGCAACAATAATATTATTGATTTATCTAATCTGTAACAAAATAGTCACATTCATTGGCCCATCAATGGTATCTCCTCTCTCTGTTTAATTTCTCATCTCTCCACAAATTTCATTTGCTTACCACACATTTACTGCACTTTCCATATATCTTGTCCTCCTCGGATTCTCCATTAGTCATTCTTTATTTTCATCACTCACTATATCTTCTTACCACCCAAGCTGTAAAATTCAGCTCCTCTGAGCAATGGTTCCTCTCTTTATTACCCTCTTTGTTTAGGGCCCCCAAAATTACAGCTATTGCTCTCTCTTAACTTCCTCCTACTACACGAACCCCCCCCTCCCCCTTCTATCTTCACACAACTCCCTTTTAAATGATCCCCTTCTCCCTCTTAACCACTACGCAGCTCTTACGCATACCCCAATTTTATTTGGCTATTCCACAAACAGTCAATACCCTGCCAACATTTATTGCCTCTTAAACTTTCATTGATTGTTATTCTTCCTATTCTCTAATAGCCGTTTCTAACTTAACTTGCTCTCCCTTCACTTAATACTTGGCATTTGAAATGCTACGCTCCAAAAGTATTGGTGCTGCTAATGCTGCTTGTAATGCTTGATAGCTGCATTTGTGAGGTATAACAATTATGTGGCAGGTCTATGCTTCCATATTTGGATATATTCTGACATAGCATTTTAAATATTATACCTACAAAATTTCCCACTTCATCATGCGTTGGTGGAAGTCTAGACAGTATTTCAAAGCTCCCATTTTGGCATGGACTGGCTGGATGCTCTTGCATCAGATGCACTCAAAAGAAAGTTTGTGAGTGTAGGCTCACAAAAGTGGAGTTGAGTGATAGAATCACCCTTTGAGATTGTGAACAATTTGTAGCGAACTCCATCAGTGACAATCGCAGATGAAACTATTTCTTTTTTCCTCTTCTTCCAACATCTTGCTGGAACAACTGTCACCCTCCTCCCACAACTTTGCTTAATATTCTTCACTCCTTTTGTGGATTGGCATCCACCATGCGTAGTCCTTCGCCGATGGCTCTCCTCTCTTCTTCTCCTTAATGTGATCCAACTTACCATCAACTAATCTCCTCCACCAAATATCCTCTCCACTCTTCCCCTCTCATGGATTTCAATCCACCACAAATCGACCACCTACACCAAGTTTCACCTGCAAAATCTTTCACAACTCCCACAAACAAATATGCATTGTCTTTATTCCACTTTGTCACTACACAATCCTCTTTTGCACTCACTTCAGAATACAGATCCATCTCAAATTCTTTATAATAAAAATTTACCTCCTCATCATGCTTTTCAAATTTGACTTTATCAAAGTTATCAACTACTGCACTTATTTCCTTTGTCTCCTTACTCTCTCATTTACATCAAAGAACACATAAAAATCTGATATTACTCTACCTTTTGTTGCAACCTTTGTCCCACCTGAAATCAGCTCTTCCCATTCTCTATCAACTTCTTTAATATTTTCCTTCTCAACCTCTTCTTGGTTAGCTTTAGCAAAACCAACGGATTCCTCTTTTACTGTAATATCTTTCTTCTTCTCAAGTTCACCTTCCAAGAAGCTATTGATTCTTCTAATCTCCTCTTTCAAGATCACATCCCTATCTTCGTTAATTTGGTCATCAAACAAGGGACCCTTGAAGTGCATCATCTTAGCTTCCACATCTTGAGTATCTTCTTGGCTTGTCACAAAAACTATTGTGTTTTCTATACGTTTACCTTTTTTAGGAATTTCTTCAATCACACTTTCACCTTCAAACCTATGACCAACTATGATGTCATTATCGCTCTCTGCTGCACTGCTCAAATCCACAACACTTGTTGTTACCTCTTCAAGATAACTCTCACTTTCCTCTTCAGGTTCGTCAATATCTTCGTATTCATCCTCTTCTTCTTTTTCGATGTCACATACATGACACTCCTTTGCATATTCTTTCTTTCCTGCAACCAAAACATCATTAAAATAATAAAATCACCATCACCTCTTTTATGATGAAGGGCTCTTCTCCTTTCCAACTCTTCTTCTATTTCTTTCATCCGTTTCTTCAACTCTATCATTCCAACCCTTCTCTCTCTCTCTCTCTCTCTTGCTCTCTCGCACACACACGCGCATACACACATTTTCTAAATTCTCTCTCTAATTTTTAAGTCTAGGAATCCTTAGAATCCATCTAATGACAAAAGTCGTCTTTCTCTTTCTCTTTTCCATTCTCAAAGTCTCCCAAAGCCACATCACAAACCTTCAAACCCTCAGTTTTGCACATGTAAACTGCCTCACATTTGGCGATCTGTTTACACCCACAGGGGCTTCAACTCTTTAAATCCTCTAAAAGAAAATTTCTTGCAAGTTGCATGTACACACGCAACAAATCTCTCACACAATCCAACCCTCAAGTCCTGGTGCAAACTGCCTCACTCCGACGAATCTGTCTGCATGCTTAGAATCTTTCGACTCTGATACCACTGATGCAGAGTTAAAACGAGCTCCTGCCTTTTATGATTCAAACTCAAACAAAAACACCAATAGGAGCCAAAATAGAGGCTCTTTGTTTTCAAACCTAGAATGTAACACAACTAGAAACAAATTTATTCAATCAAATTTCAAAACAAAACAACAAATACAAGCAGAGTCTCTCTGCAACAATAATATTATTTATCTCAAGGAAGCAATAATCGTTTGGGGAATTAATCGGCAGAACAAAAGTATATGATTTATTGAAAAAATCGGGAAAAAATCAAGTTTACAAAAAAATGTAAAAAATTGCAGAAAACAATCAAAACCTACTTATTTTTTAATATTTTAGGGCATTTCCATAGCATAGAGATATTGTAGGCAAATAAAATAGACACTTCATCAACACATGAATTGTAGAAAATAGATTTACGTTGTTTATATTCATATTGCTGATTATGTTGCACAAAACAGACCACAACATAAATAATATCTGGATGGTGATAGATATCAAAATGTCTATTACAATATAGTTTGTGATTTTGTACAAAGTCAACCTGTAAACTAAGTACAAAATTCCAAAAAATCAACTGTAGGCAATGACATGCTAGAGTGCAGGAGGCCTTGATGATGAAGCTCCCGAGTGAGAGCTTGTCCTAGCCTGTTCAATCCATTCAGGATCCAAGTTGGCTTCCCTCATGAGATCAAAATCTTTAGTCTCAAACGGAGGATCATGATGATGATTATGATCATCAGCAACAATCAACTTAGACTTTGGATCTATCTCATTGAGGTCAATTGGTGAGTCTCCCTCAATAGTTCTTGATTTTGCCCATGTAGAAATTAGTTTTTGCCTTACAAGTGAGAAACACAATGAATAGTGAATACAATTTCAATTGCTGCAACTATATATTAATATTTTCACCTTGAGCTTTCTTTATCTTCAAGCAGAGGTTGTGGTGAACAAATACCAAGTCATTCATCCGTTGTTGTGATAGGCGGTTGCGTTTCTTGGAATGTATGTGTTAAAAAACACTCCAATTATGCTCACAAGCTGATGAGCTGCATGGTTGGCTCAAAATGCGCACTGCCATCCACCTTAAATTTGGTATTTCGTCTCCAAAAGAAACCCACCATTGAGCTGAAAAACACATTATATGGAGATGATATTGTAAGATTAAGAATATCTTAAAATATTAACAAACTTAATGAGCATGTTGGCAAAATAAAGGGATTGTCAAAAGTTTATAGAGTCTACCTGGTTGGATGGTCTTCCTACTTTGCAAGGCAGTCCTAGAAGAGAGAAAACCCTTAGCCTGCTTGTACACTTCCAACTCTATCGTAGCTGCATCAAATTTTTTCATGTTAGGAAACATTTTGTCCATGCACTTGAAGAAGCCTTGCTTGATCTCAGCATCAATATCCATGAATGGAGTCTTATAGAATAACAAAGGATTGAGCAAGTATCTCGCAACAAGGAGAGGAGTGTGCATCCGTCCATCCCATCTCCTATCAATTATGTCCCACAACGGCATATACCTATCCCTATTATTTTCCAGCTTACTTCTGATCACCTCGTTGGCCCTATCCATGGCCTCATCCACATATCCCATGGGGGGTTTTTGTTGATTGTAACTAGGTAGGATGCGGATTCCAATTGCCTTGAGGCAACATTGGAATCCGCCAAGGGCTGGGCCCTTCTCTCCCCTCTCATACGCCACACTAAAAGGAAACGTATTCCCCCTAATAGAGCCGACCCTATAACTAAAAGACACATGCCACTCTAAGGGAAACATGTTCCCTCTAATAGGGCCGACCCTATAAACCAAAAGTCATAAAATAAATAAAAGGGATCAGCTCCAAGCCGACCTCAAATAGGTCCTCTTGACTCATATAAATGAACAACCACTTGACCTCATTTATACAATTATATCTTTTTCTCTCATCATGCGAATTAGCTCTCAAGTTGAAGCGAAAATAGTCAGGTGTTCGCTGTGCATGAATGTGAACTATATCTGCTGCTAGTAGGTGTGAATATCTATAGTGAAAGGTGCAAACTGCTGTCAAGAGTAAGGTGTCTAAAGTGTAGATCAGGTTACTGGTTAATGAAGACAAAAGTGCAGATCAAGTTACTGGTTAATGAAGACAAAAGTACAGATCTGAGGTGCAGACCTGATACTGTTTAGTCATCTACATCAGCTCTAAAGCGTGGCTACTTCAGACCTCCTAAAGAGATAATTGTTGTAATTAGAATATTGTATAATTCATAATCAGATTTGAGGATCTCTTCTTGCTGGGTTTTTCCTCCTAGGAGGTTTTCTTAGGGTAATATTGTCTTGTCTCATTTTTCATTTGTTTGTTGTTTACTTTTTGTCATTCACGAAGTTGAAAACCCTAACAACAAACATCTATTTTCTGAGTTTATTGTTAATCTGAAAGTAAAACCAACATGGTATCGGAGCTCTAGGTTATATATATATATATATATATATATATATATATATATATATATTAACTTTCAGATTTCAGTAGTCTTTTATTTCCAGTTTGCTGTTTCATTTTCAGTCAGGACAATGATAGTGCTGAAAGTTGAAGATAGGCTCGAAGGGGGCACTTAACTTTGCTGCTTGGAAGGTTCGCATCCTACTTGCTCTTGAGGAAGATGATCTCCTTCAGTTTGTACAAGACAAAGAGCTGATTGTGCTCACAGATCAAGAAGAACTAAAGCAGTTTAAAAGGAATGCCCTCAAAGCCAAAAAGCTCATCATTGACTCAGTCAGAGATCACCTTGTCACCTCTATCTCCAAATTCACTACAACCAGAGAGATATTCAAGCATCTAGAAGGTATTTATGAGATCAATAACCTTAGTAGAGCAATTGCATTAAGACAACAATTACTTCACATTAAAATGGCAAAAGAAGATTCAATTATGTCTTACTGCATGAAGATCTTTGAACTAAAGGATCAACTAGGTTCAACTGGTCATAATATAGAGGACAAGGACATTGTCATGATCTCATTGAATGGTCTCCCAGATTCATGGGATTCCTTCATTCAATCCATAAGTGGGAGATCTGAATTCCCAACCTTTGATCGTCTTCGGAATGATTGTCTTCATGAGGAATCTTGCCTTGCCACAAGAGGAAAACTCAAGAGTCCTCAAGTGGATGATCAACATATGTTTGCAACTCAATGCAAGAAAGGTGATAATTGGAAGAAGAATAATCCTAAGAGGAATAGAGAATTCAGACCTCCCAACTCTTAGAATTATTGGAAGAAGCCAAAAGATCTCTTTCGTGTTCGATGTTTTAGATGTGACAAATATGGTCACTATGCTAAAGAATGTCAGAATGAACCCTCAGAACAAAATGAAGACTTCTTATTCATTTCTGCCTTGTCAAGCAGCATACCCGCAGATAGTAACACATGGCTGATTGACAGTGGTGCTTCCAGACAGATCACAGGCTATCGTGAGCATCTTTCGGACTTAGTAGAAAATGATACCAGTCTACATGTGGTAATTGGTGATGGTGCTCGATATTCTGTAAGAGGTTCTGACACTACCTCTTTAAATTTAAATTTTGGTATTTCACTTCACCTTAGTGATATCTTATTTGTTCCTGGAATTAAAAGAACCTTAATTTCTATTTCCGCTCTAGAAGATAAAGGTTATCAAGTACCATTTTCCGAGGGTAAAGTACTTGCTTGGCCTAATAAATCTAGTTTAAAATCTGCTCATGTTATTGGAAATAGATATGATAGTTTGTATAAGCTCTCCACTAACCCCGTTCAAGCCCTTATTAATGAGACCCCTGAATTCTGTGAGCTATGGCATCGAAGGCTTGGACACTTACACTTTCAAGCTCTTTCTTCTTTCGGAAGGATAGTTAAAGGTATGCCTAAACTCAGTCAATTTCATGATGATAGTTGTAAAGGTTGTGCTATGAGTAAAAATGTTAGAAGTTCTTTTCATAAAAGTGAAAGTAGAGCTAAAGAAAAATTAGAACTTGTTCATTCTGATTTATGTGGACCTATGTCCGTAGCTTCTCTTAGTGGATGTCTCTACTATGTAATCTTCATAGATGATTTCTGTAGGAAAACTTGGATTTATTTCTTAAAGACTAAAAAATCTGATGAAGTCTTAAATAGATTTAAAGAATTTAAGCCATTGGCTGAAAACATTTTTGGTAAAAGAATTAAATGTTTAAAGTTTGACAATGGAGGTGAGTATACCTTTGGCAGTTTTTATGACTTCTGTGTTGAGTCAGAAATTAAGAGGGAGTTCTATGTTCCCTTCAACCCTCAGCAAAATGGAGTTGCTGAAAGAAAGAATAAGACTATTGTTGAGGCTGCAAAGGCTATGATCCATGATCAAGACTTGCAGACTTTTCTTTGGGCTGAAGCTTCTAGAACAACAGTCTATATTCAAAATAGATGTTCCCACCGTGTTTTAAAGAATATGACTCCTGAAGAAGCCTTCTCAAGATCCAAACCTGACATCAGCCACTTGAGAATTTTTGGAAGTCTTGTATATGTTTATGTGCCTAAAGAAAAGTGAACTAAATTGGAACCTTTCGGAAAGAAAGGGATGCTAGTTGGATACAGTGAATCTTCCAAAGCCTTCAGGATTTACATTCTAGATCAAAGGTATGTTGAGGTAAGTAGGGATGTTATGTTTGAAGAAGATATTGCTTTTAAGAAATCAAAAGGCTCACTTGTTGTTGATGAGGTTAATAATAATCAAGATATGCATATTGATACTAACCTTGAGATTCAAAGGGAGTCTGTTGAGCCTCCACCTCAAGAAGAGCACGATGACTCACCTGAGCCCATGAATCCCATTGATATACCTAGTGACATTGTTGTTAGCAAAAAGAGGCCACTTTGGGTGAGAAACACCATTCAAGAAGCTGAAAGATTTGCAGCTCCCAATGGCACTTTCAGAGAAAGCAAGAGACCTCAAGTATTCTCCAACTATGTTGCATTGATGAGCAATCTCATTGAGTTTGAGCCATGCAATGTTGAAGAAGCCTTGAACCATCATGCCTGGAAGCTTGCTATGGATGAAGAATATCAGTCAATCATCAAGAATGATGTTTGGGGCATAGTGCCTAGACCCAAAGGTAAATCTGTTGTTTTTTCTAAATGGTTAGTTGAAATTAAACATAATGCTGATGGTAGTATTGAAAAATAGAAAGTTAGATTTGTAGCTCTTGGTTTTTCTCAAAAGGAAGATATAGATTATGACTAAACATTTGCTTTTGTTGCTAGATATACTTCTATTAGAACTATAATAGCTATTGCTGCAGCTAGAGATTGGAAGCTACATCAAATGGATGTTAAGACTGCCTTCCTTAATGGTGTCATTGAGGAAGAAGTCTATATTGAACAACCTGAGGGTTATGAGATTCATGAAAGAGATACTCATGTGTGCAGATTGAAGAAAGCTCTATATGGCCTCAAACAGGCCCCTCGTGCTTGGTATGAAAGAATTGATAAATACTTGTTAAGTTTAGGATTTTGTAAAAATGATGCTGATTCTAACATTTACTTCAAAACATCCAATGATGAAATGCTTATTCTGGTTCTATATGTGGATGATTTATTTCTTACTGGTAAATATGAGCTTATCATTAGATGCAAGAAAGAATTAGCTTCAGAATTTGAAATGAAAGATTTAGGTCTAATGCATTATTTTTTAGGACTAGAAGTATGGCAAGGATCTAACGAAATTTTCTTAAGTCAAGGAAAGTATTCTATTGATATCTTGAAAAGATTTAGAATGATGGATTGTAAACCCATGTCTACTCCTATGTAATCTAACTTAAAGAAGTTGAGTGTTTCTGCAGTTAATTGTGATTTTGTAGATCCATTTGAGTACATACAATTGATTGGATCCCTGATGTATCTAGTTAACACTAGTCTAGATATATGCTATGTAGTGAATGCTCTCAACGAGTTCATGAGCATGCCTAAACATGTTCATCTTGTTGCAGCCAAACACATCCTAAGATACTTGCGAGGCACAGTTGGTTATGGCCTAAAGTATCCACTTAACACTTCAATAACCTTGGAAGGTTACTCAGATGTAGATTGGGCAGCAAGTGTCAAGGACAACAGTGATCTCTTGGGTTTGCAGAAAATAGTCCTCAATAGCGCTAAGTACAACTGAAGCTGAGTACATTGTAGCAAGTGTTGCTTCTAGAGAAGCGGTGTGGCTTTGTAAGCTCCTTGCTGGGTTGTTTGGACAACATTGGGAATCTACAGTTATTCATTGTGATAATCAGAGTTGTATAAAGATGTCTATCAATCTGGTGTTTCATGACAGGTCAAAACATGTGGAGAGTCATTATCACTTCATTCAAGATATGGTGCAAAGAGGTGCCATTCAGCTGAAGTATGTCAGTATTGATGATCAGCTAGCAGATATTCTTACCAAGCCCCTGTCGAGAGTGAAGTTTGTGTACTTCGGAGACAGACTTGGTATTGTGGAAAATGAAACATTAGTTGAAAAGGAGTCTCAACCTCAGTGATACATTGTGTTGTATCAACCACTCTCTGTGGGCAATGCAAGGTGGTATTCTTCTCAAGGAGAAGAGCAAATGCAACCATCCTCTGTGGGTAATGTAAGATGGTAGAAAAGATCCTCTCCACCCTCTGCGGACAATGTAAGGTGGATCCATTCTATGCTTGTGTGCAAGATGGAAGACTATGTTATGTAATTCCAATCTATGCTTGTGTGCAAGATGGAAGACTACAACATTTTGATTATGTAATCGATTCTTTGCTTGTGTGCAAGATGGAAGATTATGATATTCTGATTATGTAATTATTTCCTCTCTAGTTAAGAGGGAGTGTTGATTGTAACTAGGTAGGATGCGGGTTCCAATTGCCTTGAGACAACATTGGAATCCGCCAAGGGCTGGGCCCTTCTCTCCCCTCTCACACGCCACACTAAAGGGAAACGTGTTCCCCCTAATAGGGCTGACCCTATAACTAAAAGACACACGCTACTCTAAGGGAAACATGTTCCCTCTAATAGGGCAGACCCTATAAACCAAAAGTCATAAAATAAATAAAAGGGATCAGCTCCAAGCCGACCTCAAATAGGTCCTCTTGACTCATATAAATGAACAACCACTTGACCTCATTTATACAATTATATTTTTTTCTCTCATCATGCGAATTAGCTCTCAAGTTGAAGCAAAAATAGTCAGGTGTCTGCTGTGCATGAATGTGAACTACATATGCTGCCCTTAGGTGTGAATATCTACAGTGAAAGGTGCAACATGCTGTCAACAATAAGGCGTCTAAAGTTTTGACCAGGTTACTGGTTAATGAAGACAAAAGTGCAGATCTGAGGTGGTAGACCTGATACTGTTTAGTCATCTACATCAGCTCTAAAGTGTGGCTACTTCAGACCTCCTAAAGAGATAAGTGTTGTAATCAGAATATTGTATAATTCATGATCAGATCTGAGGATCTCTTCTTGCTGGGTTTTACCTCCTAGGAGGTTTTCCCAGGGTAATATTGTCTTGTCTCATTTTCATTTGTTTGTTGTTTGCTTTCTGTCATTCACTAAGTTGAAAACCCTAACAACAAACATCTATTTTCTGAGTTTATTGTTAATCTGAAAGTAAAACCAACAGTTTTTCCCCATCCACTAGTTTCTATTTCATGGTTCTCATGAGGACTTCCACTGTGGTAACCACGTCTCTCATCATGATGGACTACTATGTTTTCTCCTTTAATGCAACTATGAACCCACTACCTTGGCTTTCCCTTTGGACAATACATCTTATCATGTAATACCATGTCATAGGAGTCATGGCCTCATACACGTCATAAAGGGTTTTTCCCCATCCACATCTTAAAAATAAAAATAAAAATGAAAAGATGGCCTCATACACATATCCCATCATGTAATACTATGTCATGTAATACCATGTCATGGCCTCATACACATATACCATGTCATGGCCTCATACACATCCCATGGGTGGTTTTGTTTATTTCCATTTGTTTATTGTTAACAAAGGGTGGATTGGATGTTTTTAAAATAAAAATGGCACTTTTGGCCTGTGGGTTCCCCTGAGCACAGCCTTGCCATCTTGGGTACCTTTTGGGTACGTCTACCCATAGGATAACAAGGTGACAGGGCTGCACCCTATTTACCCCATCTACAGAGTGGTGCCTTCTCAGAGCCAGAACCAGTTCAGTCTAGTGACAGTAGGGAAATGGGAAGAACTTGGCTACTTAGCTTCAAGATAATGTGCTATACTAATTGTGAAGTCCAATTATATTTTTATTTTCATCAAAATTTTATGATTCATTTCATGCTTTTATAATATTTTTGTTTTGATTATTTTTTGAGAAGCTTCATCACTTGATTCACATGCAGAAGGGGGTCAGAAGCGATATGCTTTTGTTTGTTAAAGATTTTAACAGATTTAAGGAATTGTTATCTCCAGTGCGCTACAAGAGAGTTTATGATAGTCTTAAAAGCTGTAAAAATAACTAGACACTGAAATAGCCTGACTTCTTGGCAAGGGTGGGTTGGAGTTGTTTGAACTAGGTGTCTTTTAAGCCAAATACCAATTTGATTGGAAATAAAAGGAAAATTCCTTCTAAAGTTCATGATGCATTGTATCCAGCCATTTCTTGTTAGCATTTCCTCACGAGTTCTCCCTACTTACCTGATTGTTCTTAGACTAAGAATCACACAAATGCCACGCTGCTTCAGATTTTAACCTGTGCCTCCCATAGT
The DNA here is from genome assembly GCF_030272615.1 of Cryptomeria japonica. Lineage (NCBI taxonomy): Eukaryota > Viridiplantae > Streptophyta > Pinopsida > Cupressales > Cupressaceae > Cryptomeria > Cryptomeria japonica. The sequence goes on from NC_081407.1 coordinate 335,396,648, forward strand.
TTGATGAGATGAAGACATGGATTGATGGCTGAAAAGGATAATTTTGATACAAAATGTTGATAGCTCATGCACAGGGAACTGACTAGCAGCTGGTTGGAAAGACTTAAACATTTTTGAGAGACTAGTTATGAAGGTTGTAAGTCTGTCTGCTTAGACAATGGACTCTTAATGCGTTGCATCATGAGAAAAGGCCAACTGTGAAACTGAATCTCTTAACAACAATAGAAACTCGCAATTAAGTTGGCTGAGTTAGAATATTGACAGACGTAGGGAGAGACTGAAGATGAAATATTAGTGGGCTGTCATTGCATATTAAGGACAAGTTAAAGTATTGTTACAAGCATATGATCACACAATTAAAGTAGTTGAGTTAGGAATTAACCAAATGCGTAGGAAGAGGCCAAAGCTTGAGCACACTTGTTGCAACAATTCTTCTTGAGCCAGGATATTAAGGATGTTTGGTTCAACAAGATGTTTCTGCCAATTGAACAAGTTGAAATAAAAAGCAAACGGAGGCTTCACTTGGCATTTGTAATGGATGAAGCAAACAATATGGCAAACCAGAGGAAAAGGTGAGCCAATATCACATATTGATAAATTGGACATTGTAAGGAAATGTGGAAATCACTAATACCAAAAACTTCAAAATTAAGTTTTGATACCAAATGAAATATGGTACATTTCTCACTTTTAATCCTAGGATGACAGATGTCATATTGATATCTGTTATGTCCCCACCAATGGCACTAGATCAAACAGTAAACAAATCATAATTAAAAGCTTGAATTTGTCTTACAATATGTAAGACTTCATACTTTCCCCTTGATCGTTAATTACGGTGCTAGCAACGATGAAATTAAAGGTTTATGTTATGACAGCGAGTTTACTAAGAGGAAATGCAGAGGGTGTTTGTTTAAAATAAACAACAATTAATAGACTCTCGCTGATGTCATTTGATTCAAGGGAAAAGAAAAGTCAATATTCGAAGATGAATTAACTAGCAAGGATTATTCATATAGAAGCAGCGATCGCCAATGATCAGTTTTTAAAGCAATGTATTAAGCCCGGTTCTTATCATGCTGGCCGATTCAGAATTCAATTCGTATTAATATAAATAGCCAAGATAATTAAGTACGATGTGCTAAGGGAAGCGAAGTATATTCTATCAAAGAAACATATCCTTAAGAAGATGCGATTTGATTATAGCTATTAATGATTTTCTAAGATGTGCGATTTAGAGAAGATTTGCAAGTGAAGGAATACAATTAACAAATAAGACGCGTCTCTTCAGTTAAGTGTCTATTCAAAAGGATATGATCCTTAGACGTAAAGATATATAGAGATTGGAACATGGGATGGAATATATAGGTATGGTTCATGAAGAGCATAAAAGGGGCACAGCCTGAAGGAAAGAAAGACGGGAAGATAATTATATATATTGGAACAGATATAGCGTGCATTAGATCAGATAAGGAGTGATATAATAAGTATGTTGTGGAAGAGGAAGATCTAACGTACATACACCAGCCAATGTGTATATAAATTATAAAGATAATAAATCATTCAAAGACAGATTTACAAAGGGGATACATATGATGGGGAACCACCGATCAGAATACATCATAATAGTATTAAGCTACGGCGGTAGCATCCTTGACCTTGATGGTATGCGTGGGGATATATTTTTACTATATGAAATCCGATAATGTTTCCATGCAGAGGTTAATATTAATGAAAATATTAACATAGAGTGCAATATATTTAATATGGATATCAAGACAGTAGCAGACCAGATCTGACATGCATCAGATCTGTCTGCCAATACCACCCCCTAAACACATTACTAATTAGGATTGTTTTAAGTGGTAATAGTATTAGTAATAATATAAAAAGATACTAGGAAATCTATAAATAAATGGTAATACTATTTTATATATATATATATATATATATACTTAAATCAGAATAAGAGTAATATAATGATTGTAAATATAGATATTGATAATAATAGATATTAATATAATAGTTATGGTTACATAAGACTTTTAGAAATTAGTCTGTAATATCACGTAATAATTCATACAAATAATAATTAATAAATGCGTAAAGGATTTATATGAATCAGAATAAGATTGAGTATTTAATAATGGTAAGTTAGCAAGTACTTGATAGATTAAAGAAAGATCAAATATCACAGATTTGACTCGTGTAAGATAGACTTGACTCTTGATCAAGCTAGTATAAGTCATTAGTATTTTGAAAATAGATTAATTATTGTTAAAACTATACCAAACCCGAGCAGGGGACATTACAATATCACCAATTTGAATTGCAGCATTCTGGCATAGTAACAACTAACACCACTAAAAAAATAATAAGAATGGAAGTTAAAATAGAACAACTAAGAGAGAGAGAGAGAGAGAGAGAGAGATCAGCACTCTTTATCAAGGAGGAAACTATGCAAGATATGACTTTCTTTAGTAGCAGTGTGCAAATGCTGTTGCAATCCTCGAGACTGATCCGAGAACAAATGAGATCACCTTCAAAACATACCAATGTATTCTTAATTTCTTAGCAACAAAACAATTGCAATTTGATATTAGGCTCTGAGCTTTCACATGAGATCAGTACTCTTTATAATGGAGGAAACTATGCAAGATATGCCTTTCTTTAGTAGAAGTGTGCAACTGCTATGGCAATCCTCAAGAGACTGATCCAAGAACAAATGAGATCCATATGCCCCACTCCATGCTCCTTAGGATCTTTTCAACAAGCAATTTAATCCTCTAGGTGTATGCACCAAGTTTCACTCACAAAGAGTATGCACAAGGTGATGATCAACCAAAAGATGGTGTCTAACCTCCATTCTAAGCCTTCTATTTATAGGCAAGAGAGCAACAACATGGAAAAACTTATTTAGTTATTTAGCCACCTTTGATCAATGCACCCAAGCACATCTATGAGGTGGGTGCCCAAGTTTGACTGTAGAATCAAGAGTCATTACAACCCCCAAGGCAACCGAAATACTCTTTCCAATTTAAGTGCCAAAGATTATGTCTCATGTGGCCTCACAGTAAATTGCTTTTTACAAGATCTACTAATTAGATGCATTTCTCCAATGTTCCTTCCACATTAAATGCATTTGCTCATTTGCCTTCCACAATAAATCATGATTCTATTAAGCCATTACTCACTGAACCATGGCACTCATGCATTTCTCCAATTTGCCACCCACATTAAATGCATTTCCAATGTTTCAACAACCCTATAGGAAAAATATTGCACCCCAAAGTGTGGCATCTCATTTTGAGATGGAACAGAATTTTACCAAATATTCATACGTTGAAGATGCGCATCACCTTTCCTAATACACATCTCGTCATTATTGTCATGGTCCCAAAGTGGCACTTTACAATATACGGGCAGAGTTACATGGCTGCATTAGAGTGGAATAACTATAGACCAATGCTGTACATGTAGATGAAAGCATCGAAGTGGATGAACATTGGATGGAGTTAGCTGAAGCCTTTCGAGTAAAACTCAGGGAATAAAACAAGTAGCTCATAGGAGGAGCTGCCTAAATAATTATGGCTTTGGTGGCACCAGTTAATTTTGAATCTGAACAATTTGATATTAAAAATTAATTATAATAATATGAAAAATTATTATTGGATTGGAACACTGTGAAGAGCTGGGTCTGGGAATATGTAACGATACAATGAGAGGATAAGTTGAAATTAGAGTGGAGAGGATCAAGATAGAAAGGGAGAGTTGGGGATAAATCAACAAGTTAGCACTTAAAGTAGCAAGGATAATATTACGAGGAGAAAGACAATGACAGAGATTAAAATTAACGAAATAGATAATGAGACTAAATACAAGACTATTGACAAGACTGCTCATTAGTCTTCAAGGCTTTCGTAACAATTGTTTGCTGAATAAGAAACAAGCCAAAATTTCTCTTATCAATTATGTAACCAGCGGTGCATTTTTATGCAAAACATTTATTTGTAATGCTACTAACTTATTTCTTAATTTTTTTGTCCCATGATTTCAGGAGCGGTTGCGGCGGTCTTTGATGGTTTGTCAAGATAGATTAGAGGCAACCAAATTCATTAATCAAAAGGATGTTTCACACACCAAAGAATTTGAATCATGTGTAGACCAGACAATTAAGGAGCAGATTCAATTATTACCTCATGTTGTTGATCGATTAAAGTTGGTACTGTCCAAGAGCGGAAACCTATAATCTCACTTTGCTTGTAATAAGGCTATGTTTAAACAAACCTTAATTCTTACGAGAAATTTATACAGATGCCTTAAAAGGAGTTAATCACCATTTTTTGGAAGCATGCAAAATGTCATCTAAATTTACCCTGATATTCAACATGTATAAGTCCTCCATTGCCAGCTGCTCATGAAAAGCAAGATAATGCACATGGATTAAGTGTACTTTGTATCGTATTGCAATAATGCCATTCACCATACCTTACTGTCTTGCTTAGGGCAAGTGATTTGATCATTTATTCTTCAATTGAACTAGACATCGTTGGTTCTCTTGTCATTTTGTTCTCATTAATTTTTTCATTTAGTACATATTTTTTTGTTGTCTCCCAACTAGTTTTATCACGCTTCTAATTTGCCTATTGAACAACAGTTCCTGTAAGGCTGTATGCATCCAATACTTCCCGATTCTTCAAAATTTCAATTGTCTTTTAAATTCTATTTTGAAATTTGCATATTAAGGTTTTACCGAAAAATCAATGAATTGAATGATGTAATATTATGTAATGTTCAATTGGGTTTTACTTTCTTGTCAGAAATGTGCATTCTGTATTGTTCGATCTGCTTTGTTGATAATATGTAAAATTTCTTCCCAGTCAGGCGTATTTCTCCCGAATCGCATGCCATTAACATGTTGTATAAAAAACTGCAAGCCTTTTCAGTGATAAGAGCAACCATGTAATTTGCTGTTGGGCGTGTTAATATGCTTGCTTACGATGATTGCAGTAGTTGTAAGCTCGTTTGGCAGTTATGAATTAGTTGATAGGTGGGAGGTAGTTAAATTTTAAATTCAATTGATGAATTTAAAAAAAAATTAATGTTGTGTCAAGATCTTGCTGGTGTTTTGGTCATTTGGATTGCCTCTGGAATTGAGGTATGACATGTGAAATGAATTATTAGCAGACGTATTTAATATCATTGTTGATTGACGTTATTTTTAGTTATGTTATCTGTGAAGGAGGTAAATACATACACCTTAAAACTAGTTATGAAATAATTTTTAGCCCTCTAGAAAGATCATTTATTAATTTATTACTACAAATCACGATACAAAATACAAAGGATTCTAATAATAGAAAATTATAGAGCATAACACAATTTTCTTAGTACTAGCAATAGAGAAAGAGTGAAAATTGGAACTGACATTGTAGATTTTGGAAAACATACTTCAATATAATTATCATAGTACTTTATTACTATAAATCAAGATACAAAATATAAAAGATTCTAATAATTGAGAATTATAGAGCATATAACACTTTTCTTAATACTAGCAATAGAGAAAGAGTGAAAATTGGAACTGACATTGTAGATTTTGGAAAACATACTTCAATATAATTATCATAGTACAAGAAGTTAATGTTATTTTTCACCATTTTAAAATTTTATAAGAAAATGTCGTCCAATAAAATGTCAAATGATTTTGCACTTCCTCTTTTTTGTCATCATAATCGACTCTTTGATTGTGTCTATTACTTCATAGAGATAACCTTTTGAGATTTTCTCTTCTTCATCCAAAAGCATATAACCTTGAACAAAAACTTTCGTCACCTAAAAATTTGAAAATAAAAAATTTAAATCAATAGAAATTTGAAAATAGTAACAAACAAACAAATTCTTTCTAAAACTTAAATTTGTTATTTATCTTATCTCTCTTCCACTCATACGGAGTGCTTCAGTGAACACTATCTTCATGACTATTCCTCTTTTAGCCTTTTAGAATGTGGAGAGTCCAATCACACATTGCTCACAAATATCTACTCGAGAAAAGGCATCACCCCTACAAAGCTTTGTAATGTGATAAGGATTTTACCAAATTATGTCACCTTTTATAGCACAAGTTCTTTTCTTTTGGTGTGTTCTCTCATCAAACTAAACTCAATTATGATTGTAAATAAAGTTTGTAATGTATCTTACTTCTTTAACCACTTTTTTGATCCATCTAATCCTTTCCAATATTGTTTAATACTAAATCTAGGCAATAGCAAGCATAAGGGCTCAAAACAATGGTGGGATACCTCCTTTGAATTAGTCTTTCTACAATTCATTTTTTTTGACAACTTGGACAATGTTTTCCATGCTAACCTCCGAATCACCTCATTAAATGAATCACACTAATTACATTCTCAACTTCATGTGGGACATTTATAAGCTTCAAGAATACCAATTTGTGACTTAGGGCCACTAAATTCTTTAGTAATCTTATCTTAGCCCTCAATCGACACATCTAATAAATGTTGTAACTCTTTGTTTTTGATATTCTCTTTTGATTTTCTATTTTGGGCCATGTATTTTTATGGCTTCTTTAAGAATGGGTCATTAAAATCATATGAAGTTGGTGCCTTAAACTTTGTGCTAACAACAATTAAAGCATTTGCAAATGCATCCTAATATGGCTTGCTCACTACATTAAATGGTATAGTATTATTGTAGAAAAGATTGTGGCTGGCCTCATTGTCTAATGGTGCTTCTCTTGGCTCCAATTAGTGCATTCAAAAGCAATTTTCATGTCTTGAATGTTGTGAGAAATGACCAAATTAGTTGGGGGGATTTGGACAATTTAAATTTCCTTATTGCAAGTGGAGGAATGTTGAATACACAAGCTAAGAAAATAATCTTTGATGAATTAGGGGTAGTTGTGAAATTTGTCACTACTACACCTGCTTCCCTTGTTCTCTTCTTTATTTTTTAAAAAAATTCATAATCTAAAAGAAGGGCAATGATTTCTTTTTTCATTTTCTTATTGAATTTGGCTACATAATTGAACATATTGCCTAGAAATTTATGCAAGGTGATATTCCAAATGATTGCTAACTCCTCTTATATCAAACTCACAATATTTTTAAGTTAATGTGTAGGATGCTTTACGTTAATGGCATATGTTGCATAATGTAGATTCTAGACAATAAATTGTTTTTTGCATTATGACAAGAAAGAGAAAAAGAATAAAAACAAAATAAATAAGTTTCCAAGTGTATTCTAACTATCAATAAATACTTCAAATTTACACTTTGGATTAGTTGATAACCAATTTACACCATTGCGATTATAATCATTGAAGATGAAAACAAAAAACATTAAAAAGTAGGGTTTTATAAAACTTTTTGATTTTTTGGTGGTCGAGTTGCAAGCAAAAACTCAAGTTACTAGGAAAAAATTAAGTTTTTTTTTCTATGTTGAACTTTGCATGCTAGCCAATTATCAGTTAATTAGCCTGAAAGAAACTTGTTAAGTTCTAGAACCATGGGTTGTAATTTAATTTGCAAAGAAGTGAAAACTCATATTAGTGTTAAAAATATTCGTGAAGAAGTGAAAATGCATTATTATTGTTTTATATTAGTTAACTATGCTTTGAAGGGTTTGCCTTCTCTTTGTCCTCATGCTTATTTGCAAAAGGTGAAAAATGTTGCATATATAAAAAGTGTTAGGTAATTGTTTTTGATATTAATAAGTAGCAAAACAAGGGTGCCGACCCTGTATACAGACTAATCGTAGGTAGTATAAAAATAAAGACAACAAATGAATGGTGCAGGAGGGGAGACCACTGTTAAATACAAAGGCCGGACAAACCTTCAAGAACACACTAGTAGAAAGCTAGGATTCCAACTCAAGGGTGGGAATAAACAACCACAACTCGACTTGGGAGATTTTGGGGGTGGAAGAATTACCTTCATGCCTACGACAAACAACAGTAATTAGGAATTCATTAAGAATTGATGCCTAGGTTCCAAATACCAAAATGACTTTCAACCAGAGGACAATGGCTTTGGATTCACTAATAGGGTTGTGATTGAAATTGTTTTAGTTGAAATTACTCTAAAATTTCTATACTTCATTAGTTTATGTCATTTGAAGATTCAAAACAACATATATGTTACCTTCAAGTGCTTCAAATAAGAATACCGAACTAATGTTATCCATCTTTTTTCTATAAAAGTGTGACACATAATCAAACTTTCACCCTCAAAATGATTAAACCAAATTTAACATAATTTCAATTATTTCTATAAAACATATTCTACTATATCAAGATTTACTTATGATTTTGCTATTAGAAAATGTCAAATATTCCCTCTAATAAACCTACATTTGTAAATGAAAGTTGACACATAATATTAGATCACATGCTTTGAGTTTTCATGGCTTACTAAATTATTGGTTTGCAATCACACTTCTCACTCAAATTAAACATTTATTGGGACTTCTAGAGATGTCCCAACAAATTATTAGGGTCTTAAGATTCCCCAAAGTGCTTAAGGCTACACATCTAATAGGTTTAGATGTTTAGAATTAGTTATGCTAGGTACAAACTCATTATGTTTAATATGTATCTGTAGCTAAAGGTTGACATGTGGTATTAGATCCTAAGCTTTGATTTTTACTAGCTTACTAGATTATTGGTTTGCAATCATAGTTCTCACTCAAATTAAACAATATTTGGGACTTCTTGAGACATCCCTAGCTAAACATTCTTTAAGAAGGTTAACAAATCTAATAAGTTTCATGATTAAAATTAGTTATGTTAGGTAAAAGTTCATTGGGTTCACCTGAAGTAATTAAAAAATCTAGGCCTCAATTGTTCTATAAAATCCAACTTTATTTCTAGATATAAACATAGGAGTAATGACCTTACCAAAATTGCCACTTTTGGTTGGTTGCTTACTTCCTGCCTCAAACTCTCTAACTCTACTCCTATGGATCTCCCTAGCCAAACTGTCATTGTTACAAAGTTTTAAGGCAAGTCCCTAGTGGGTGAATTGCACCTTGGGGCATGCTTTGCCTCCTTTGAAGTGAACCAAATAATACTACTTTGGAGGAAGTTGAACAAGACAACATCATTTATAATAAAGGATATAAGATTGCTTGTAGTAAATGTGAAGGTTTGGAGACTAAAACCAAGAGCTTGGAGGACAATTTTCACCTGCACCACAACATCATGAGATGGTTCAATAATGAAAATGGAAGACAAAAGAAAAAATCTATCAAAATGTCTATGTAACATCTAAGATGCACGTATGACTGTATTTATTAATTAGTTGAAACTCCACCCTTAATAATTAAACAAAAGGACCCTGAAATTGATATTCACATAAAATATGTGGAAGAGGAATGCAAAAATATAAAACTTCAGCCTCATGCTCACTGATATCATGAACCTCAAGAAGAGAATGGAGTAGATGGAGAGAATGCATGCGAGCTAATCATCTTTTTGAAGAATGTTATGTAGATTATTAGAATCACGATAAAGAGCTTTGTAATAAGCATCACCATGTTACATGATTATATGTTTAAGAGGATCAATTAGATGGTTGTTGAGGGACTCAGTAAAAAGATTTTAGTCCAAGACAAACGATCTTCCTAAATATTGTTATGTAGAGTAGCAAAATCACAATAACGAGCTCTGCAATAAGCATCGCCATGTTACATGATTGTATGTTTAAGAGGAAAAATCAGATGGTTGGTGAGGGACTAAGTAAAAAGAATCCAGTCCAAGACAAATGACTTTGAAAAAGATATGATCAACGTGGAAAGCGAAGTAATAGAAGAACAATTAGGTTTTTTCTTGGATGAAAGAAAGAAAGAAAGATTCTTTTATAGTCCACACACTCCTTGCAAGAGACACCTAACTGTGTCCCTTGTGAGATTTGAAATTGTGACCTCTCTTTCAAGAGCACAAATTCTCCACCACTAGGCCTACTCAAGCTCTATTACTTTGGACTTTATGACTTCAATAATTTTTTTTAGACTTTATGACTTCTAGCGAGTCTTCCTCACTACATTTATGTTGTCTCTATTAAATTTTGTAACTGGGTTTTATTGTAGGTTTTCACTTCTCAAGAAATGTTCAGAACATCTTATACTATTTTAAGTTCTAAAAGTATAGACTCTTTAAATAAAAAACTCCCTTTTATTTTTAATGTAAAAAACATAAGATCAATAAAAAATAAATGAAGCTTTCAGATTGGATGATTCAAAATATAACTCATGACGCTTCAAAAAATATCTAAATACGAAAAAAATGTATAAAAAATAATAATGTCTTAGTAAATTTTAAAAACTAGATAGCCGTTTCCTAAGATTTTAAATTTCAGATTTTCTTTATTAATTCTTGTCTTATAAACTCGAACTCAAAGTATATAGGTGTTAGATTTCCTTTATTAAATCCTAATTTCATAGCTTAGGTCTAGGGATGACCAAAATTAATATCTCATTATCCAATTCTAAAAAAAAAATCAAATGTAAGGGCAAAAATAAAGCTTGATACAAAGTAATTTTAATCCAGAAATGGTTCGAAGTCTAAAATAGTTTAAATACGTAGAATTAAGGTACATAACGTATTTAGATGCAAAGTAATTATGAAAACTTTGTTCAAATGAGGTTTGCATAGGGAGCATATAGGCTAAGGAAAATCCAAGCATACAATGAATTAAATTTCACAGTATTTTAAATTAAAAAAAAAATAGATTTAACTCATTTAATTCAACTTTAGTTTAAGATAATAAGTTGAGTCAAGGTGAATAGTCTGAATTGGCTTAGAAATCCTTTGAAGTCAAAATAGTGAAAATATAGGAATAGTTTTTCTAAAGGATATGTTTGGATGAGGTATTTTGATAATCTACACTTAAAATGTGGGTGGAATTCAAATTTTAATAAGTCAAGGTATAATAAAAGTATATGTGGATATAATCAGATAAACTAGCAGTCACATCTTGGTGTGCAATGGGTATGTCGAAGAGATGGGGAAGGTCAATTAGGGAATATTTTGGTGTATTTGTTGCATATATGTGTAGTACATGTGGTCAATTGGTAGACCATTTAGAAAATGATGTTGCTTGTGCAACAAAGGTCCCAATGGCTGGTGTGGCCTCCTCAGGCCCTATGGATCCTCCTCCACCTCTTTCTATTAGTGTGGCCCCCTCTGGATCCATGAAACCTTCTTTGTTGCTCCTGTTCTATTCTAGCCTTTTGTAGAGGTTTTGTTGCCTAGTCAACTTTCTAATCCTGGTGCTAATAGTCTCACTATGGGGTTCCCCCATCTTGGCCCCCCTTGTGATGATGTTCCAAATGATAGTATTGCTTGAATTGTTGTTCATCAATGGAGGAAAGATCGTTCTTCCTCCTCTTCCTAAACTCTTCCTTGGGACGTTGTGGTTGATTTCCTATACACCTTTGATGTGGGCTACTAGGTATTCTTCTAGTGTGTTGTTTGTGGTCTGTTTTGGCCTTTGTTGTCAAAGGTTTATTCTTGACCAGTTGTTTGCGACCCTTTTGACTTGTCTTTGTATAGGGCTAACAACCTTGTTTTGCTACTTTTAATATAAAAAGCAAAGGTCTCAATGGGATGTGACATATTTAAATCAACACATCCACTTAGAAAGATCCAAATGTGACTGAAAAAAAACCTTTGAATCAAGAAGATAATTAGGTTCTATTACTAATAGGATCATGTTGTATTTGCATTAGGAAGAGATAGTGGTGCAATCATGGTTATGAGAGATGTCAATGAGATCCAACAAAAGTAAACACAACAAAAGCAAGACAAGATGATGGAGGCAATGTAGAACTGAATGAATTAGATCATGAAACTGATTACAAATGATCGATAACATCCGGGCTGCAAGATTCGGCTCACTAGCTTGCTACATACATACTCAATTACATAATTGGTCAACTTCGGACCTCTAAATATCAAGATATATCTCCTATATTCTTTGGAATGGAATATGATGCTAAATTACATTGATTTATGTGCTCAAGAGATATCCTTGTCGGCCCAAGTGGGATCAAATGCCAAAGGACAAGATAAAACGTGTAAAACCACCAAGTCGGCCACCGCCAAAGAAAATCCTTTGGAAAATCCAAAGGAAGAAGTGTGGATCAGAGGGAAGGTCGGCCACACGCCAAGGAACATTGGAATAAACAAACTAAAGCTCCACAAGCTACGAAAAGGATCCGCAAGATTCACCAATAGCAATAGGTCCAAGAGGCTCCTGTGTTCTAAGCTAGAAAACTATCTCAGAATCTGAAAGCGATAACTTGCCAGAAAAAGATCCAAAAATTCTGCAGTTTAAGAATAAGGAAGAAAACCATGATTACAAGCAAAATCCAGCTCCGCAAGATCGGTGAGCAAATACATGGAAATGTAGAAAGAAATGCTAAAACTGCAAAATAGAGAACAAACTGAAAATAAATGTTTTTGGTTGATGCAAGATTGCCAAGAATCGGGGATGCTCCTACATTAGACAGAGAGAAAGAGAGAGATAGAGGGTGGAAGAGAAAGATAGAGGGGTGAGGAGATAGAGATAGAGGATATAGATAGAGATGAATTTGAAGATGGAGAGGAATATGGAGAGAAGAGGGAGAGATAAAGAGAGAGGAGAGATAGGTAGGTAGAGAGAATGAGAGAGGGAGAGATAAAAAATAAAGATAGAGATAGGAAGTAATATATAGAGAACACGATAGAGATAGAGAGAGATGAAAGTAGAAATATGGAGAGATAGAGACAGGCAAAGAGATATAGGCATAGAGGTCTAGGAAGAGGGGGAGGAGAGAGAGGGGGGAGAGAGATAAATGGATAAAGAGAGGGAGATATTTCTAGAGATAGAGAGGGAGAGAGGAAGATGGAGGGAAATAGATACAAAGCTAGAGAAAGCAATAAGAGATATAAATATAGAGAGATATGGAGATAGATAGGGAGTGATAAAAAGGAAGAGATAAAAAGATATAGAGGGAAAGGAAGAGGTAGAGATAGTTATTTTATTAGTATATTCATATTTATAGACATAGAAAGATTATTTTGATATAATCTTAAGTAATTAAATTATAGAAACATCATCAATAGGCCCTTGGTCTATTGGTGAAGTTGAATGGCTCCAAATGAGCCCACTAGGGATCAAGTCGTGATGAGTGCAAGGCTCTAACATCATAAGGGATGAGGTTGGGGTTGTGCCCAAGGCAAATTTGGTGGAATGGATTTCCCTCAGTCCTTGGCTCTTAGCCAAAGAGGTTTTAGGCTATAGGCTTGTGCCCTTGTATAAAGTGGCAAAAAATCTGCGAAGGCCCTTGTTGGGTTGGTGTTCTCACGATCTTTGTGCCCTTGCTGGGCTGCTGTGCTAACAATTGCTCACAGGGCCAGACCTCCATAAAAAATAATTTATAGACACATTATAAAATTGAATGTAAAAGCAACAAATAGATATTTAAAAAGAATAATTTTGTTACTATATTGATATTTATAGATATGGAATAATAGTTATGACATAATCTTTATTTATTTAAAGTAATTAAATTATATAAACATCATGGAATTGAAAATTGAATGTAAAGACAACAAATAGATATTTAATCTTCACTACAAAAAAGATATCACCTATAAGCTGGAGGTGTTCCAAAATCTTATGTCTGGGGGTGATTATTCACAACCTCTTCACGAGGAGGAAGAAGTCTGGAGGAAGAAATGGAAGGATGTCCTAGGAAAAGAGGAGATTTATTGGAAATAGAGATCAAGGTTGCAATGGCTCAAGGAAGGAGATAGAAATTCAACTTTTTTTCACAAATTAGCTTGCAGGCATAAGAAAAGGAATACCATTAGAGGCTATTGAATGAGAGGAACCAAGAAATTACTGAGGAGTCCCTTATCAAGGAGCTAGCTATGAATCACTACAAAAGCGCCTTTAGAGAAGACTATGGTGGTGACGCTCCAACTTTGGAAGATCAACTTTTAAACTGCATCCCATTGTCTATCAGTCCAGTTGATAATGACCAAATTTTGGCCTCGATCTCTAATGAGGAAGTGTGAGAGGCTATGTTCTCTATGGGTTCCTACAGAGCCCCTGGCGCAGATGGATTCCCCCTGCCTTTTTTCAATAATTATGGGACCTTTTAGCTTACAATGTTACTAGAGTGATAAGAGACTCTTTCCGTACTGGTAAGCTTCTAAAGAAACTCAATAATACTTTCATTGCTCTGATTCCTAAAATTCAAGAGCCTAAAGGGATGGGTGAATTTAGACCTATTAGCCTTTGTAATGCCATATATAAAATACTCTCCAAAGTCCTTGTTAATAGGATAAAGCCTTTCGTAAACGGGATCATCAACCTTGTTAGGCAATGTGTGGAAATAGTGAAATTTTTTGTTATGGTCAATGGTGTCCCAAAGGGATTTTTTGGTGTAGAAAAGAGTATTAGGCAAGGTGATCACCTCTCACCTTACCTATTCATTATGCTAGCTGAGGTCTTGAGTAGGAATTTTATTAAGCTGGTTCAGGACAAAAGAATTCAGGGAGTTAAGGCTGCCTCTACCTTGCCCCCTTTGATTTTACAATAGTTTGTGGATGACACTATCTTGTTTGAAAGGGCCTCAATGGTTGAAGCTAGAGAATAGAAGGCCTTTCTTAGGAACTATGCTACTGTGTTAGGGCAACATATCAATTACCAAAAAAGAAATATTTACTTCTTTAATATCACCATGGATCTCCAAAATAAAATTAAACGAATTATGGGCTGCTAGAGTGCTGTTCTACCTAGCACTTACCTAGGTCTCCCAGTCATCGTTAAAGAGAGAGGTTACCCCGGTCATTTGGAACTCTATTCTAGAGAGAATGCAAAAGAAGTTGGTAGGATGGAAGGGTAAATTACTAAGTAATGCTGGAAAAATGCAACTCCTTGCTGCTTCCTTGGAAGGGATTCCCGTGTACTTCCTATCTATATTTAAAATCATGGAAGACATGGCTGAGAAAATGAAAATAATCAAAAGAACCTTCCTCTAGACTGGTCTTGAAGATAAAAAGAGATTGGAACTAGTAAATTAGACACATTTTGTAAAATGCAACATCAAGGAGGGCTGGGTATTCAAAAACTGATTGTCCTCAACAAAGCTCTGATACAAAATAGGGTGGAAGTTAACTTTAGGAAATTATGATTGTTGTAACATTATGAAGGCTAAGTATCTCAACTCTGAAAATTTATATAGAGTCCTCTCATTAATGGACTTCCCCGTTGGCTCTTTGATTTGGAACAACATTCTAAAATGCAAAATTTACCATTTTTGGATGGTCTAAAATGGAGAATTGGTAATGGGAGTAATATCAAATTTTGGGAGGATGTTTAGGCTGGGGATAATACCTTGGCATCTAATCTAAATCTTAGAGATTTACATGCTTATTGTAAGAGATACTTTGGTCCCATGGTGAAGGACTACATATCCCCTCAGAGAAAATGGAAAGACCTTTCACTATGTTATCAAAACCACCCCCATCTTATTCAAAAGGCTACTAAGCTCCATAGAGAAATTGACACGATTAAATCCCCCAGTTTTGTAGGGATGATAGATTTATTTGGAAAAAGGATAACAAAGGGGAATTCTCAACTAAATCTGCTTACAATGTGTTGTTGAAGAGTAACTTGTCACCTGGGTGTTGGCGAAAGGTTTGGAATCCCGAAATCCCTAAAATTAACTTCTTCTGGGGGACGACCATGCATGGTGAATCCCCACTCAAGAAAATCTTGTTAAAAGAGGATTCCAAATCCCCAATCAGTGTGCCCTGTGTCAACAAGAAGAAGAAACCATCTCACATATAATGCTCAGTTGTCAATTTGTTGAAGAAGTTTAGCTGAAAGTTATAGAAAAACTTGAAGTTTCTTGGGTCAGAAGTAGTGATCTTTTGAACATCTCATAGAGGAATGGAAGCATCCCTCCCATAACCCATTGATTCAGAAACTTTGGAGACAAATCCTCCCACATGTTTGCCTGAGCCTATGGAAGGAAAGGAACAATAGAATCTTTAGAGACATTGAAAACTCAGTGGAGATGGTTTTTAGAACCATATGCAAAATGCTTTTAGAGAATTTATCGGTTACTACTTGGAAATGTCCAAGCTACCCCCGACTCCCTATGATTACAAAGTGGACAAAAATTGGGGATTGTCTAAAGACTATGCTAAATTTGACAATTCAAAAAGGCTTGCTAGGAAGAACACTACCTGGAATCCCCCTAACCCTGGATGGTATAAATTAAATTTTGATGGGGGTACAAGACAAGAGAAGGCAATTGGAGGTGGAGTTATCAGAGGGGCTGAGGGGCAATTGATTGCTACTTTCTCAGGTAACCTCAATGGACTTACCAATAACCAGGTGGAGTGCATGGGCCTTTATAGGGGGATCAAATTTGCCCTCTTTATGAACATTAAAACTCTGGCTATTGAGGGTGATTCTAAGATGGTCATTGATGCTGCCAAAGGACAAATCAAAATGAATTGATCCATGGATGCTATAATGGAGGATATTAGCAAGCTCCTCATAAATATGGATCTATTCACAATTACTCATACTTATAGGGAGGGTAATAGAGGTGCATATTTAATGGTGGCAATTGGATTGCATATTGATGGTATCGGATGTTGGAGACAATGGGATTCCATCCCTCAACAGGTAAGAAGAATCCTTAAGGAGGAAAGAAAGACAAATAAATTGGGAAATGCAAATCAAAATTAACTAGTATTGGTACTCCCCGTTAGGCTTGCTTTTATTCCTTAACAGGGACTATGAGAGAATGGACATGCTAACCCAATGGTAGGATTTGACTAGGGTAGGAGATAATTCAAATCACATGACTGGACAAGAGGAAGTCGATAGGTGGAAAGATGACGAGGCAAAGATCCTAGGTGGTAAAATGATGTGGCCCATGTTGTGCAAAAATCACTGTAGGGAAAGACACACTAATATGATGGGATGGCATCATCCTAAGGACAAAGCTAAGGGTTTGATAAGATACTCAATCAATAGGAAGATTTGGCAAGATTGTGTGATTAGTGCTTCTCTTATTTTACCGATGGGAATGGCTTATTGACACGTGTGGAGTCTAATTACAAGAAAAGGGAAAATTAATGACATGCATAACAATGATGCCCTTGATTATTTCATTGTTTTTACATGCCTCTCAGAGGGTTATTTTTCCTATCAAACTAATAGTGCAAATATTGAACTTTTGAAGTGCGCTAAGAACACTGTTGTAGAGAGTGACAAAATGGGAGGAGATAGAGTCAGAACAAAACCTAATAAACACAACTAATTAAAAAAATTCCTACTATTTGGCATATTTGCAAGGAATGATGTGTGGCCTAGTATATTGAAGGCATGAATGGATACAATGAAAATCTATCCATTCAATTCACCTCCTCATGGGTTGATCGTAGGGTCACGGTGGGAGGGATTACGTTTGATATTAATGAGGAGGTGATAGCAAAGGCAATAGGTCTCCCTACTATGGGAAAAAAATGGAATAAAATGAGCAGATTAGTGGACAATGAAAGCCTCAATCAATTTTTTAGGGAGAATGAAAGCCTTGTCAAACTTTATGGTGTTTTCAAGAGGGAATAATTACCAGAGCCCTGGGAATAGGTATGCCTTATGGTAATGAAATATTTTGCGCTTGAGGGTAGATTCAAAGTTTTTTATTTCTATCATATGCCCTTACTCAATCATTTCCACAATCACACTCTAGTTTCCTTTCCATTTTTCCTTTTACACTCTTTGGAGAATTTCATTATGGAGGTCGTGGAAGGAGTTAAAACCCGAGGTAGAAAGATCATCCCCTTACACCAAGTCTTAATTGTCCATCTTTACCATTTTCATTTGGCCCTCTACTCACTGAGACCAATTGTGGTTTAGGTCACCCCCAATTCGCCTCCCCCCTCTCTTAGCTTACTTGACACCCTGGGCCCTAGTTAGAAAAAAATGCATTAAGAAACCAAAGCTTAGGTCCTACCAAAGCTCTTTGGAAACCCCTACCCATAAAGCCACGAAGTCAAATTTCGTGGAAGGAAAGAGTAAGACTCCTCCACCAAACAATAAAGGGAAAACCATGGCCAAGAGAGATAAACTCACTATTCATGAAGTGGGTTATGAGGATGAAGCAGTCAAACAAATTGGCACTTCCAGGAGGTCTAATAGGCTTGCCTCTTGGCCTGTTACAAAGGGGAAGAAAAAAGACACTAAAGATTTGGGGTTTGAGGAGGAGGAAGAGAACGAGAGAAAGGAGATGGACAATAAGAGTAAAATGGTGCTATCGAAGGAGAAAGTGGAAAAAGGAAGGGAGGACTCAGAGACTGCTAATAGCTTGATCCATGTGTCTGAATCTAGTAAAGATGGACTCATTGACCTTACCCAAGATATGATGCCAGATGTGGTGGAGGAGATTGCAAGGGATTCACTAGGGACCCATACAAATAATCAGTTCGGAACCTATTTGAAATGTACTAAATTGGAAGTGGAGTTGAAAAAAACTAATGGGAGTTTGGTCGAGATGGAAAGAAAAATGGTTAGCATCTCCAAGTTTAGCCTGAGGCTGATGCATATCTCGACCACCACCTTGTGCCTTCTACAATATGAGATGCTTGGTCGGGACAATAAAGTGGATGGGAATTGTAAGGAATTGTTCAAGTTCCTTACTAAATATTGGTCAAATGTGCAACAACAGGCAGGGTGCAAGAGTGGAAAAGCTCGCTAGGGAGGTGGTCCCTTATGTTTTTTATTTTATTGCTTTAAGCCAGGCTTGGCTAGACTCTAAAGACTTTATTATTATTATGGTTTATTTAAGTACTTTGGTTAAGATTGTTAAGACTATTATTAGCTATGTTAGTATGCTGCGGAAGTGCCATTATGGCTAGTCTCTTTTTGTTTCCTGTAGGTGTTCTTCTGGTTTTGTTTTTGATCTTCGTAGCATGTGATTAATGTGTTGCTACTGGTTATCTAGTTGACTATACGCTCTTTGGGTTGTTGTATTTTGGGGCATTACCCTTGTTTTGTTGCTATTCATAAAAAAAACAAATAGATATTTAAAAAGAAAAAAATTGTTACTATATTGATGTTTATAAATATGGAAAAATATTTTTGACTTAATATTTATTTTAAGTAAATTATAAAAACATCATTGAATTGAGAATAGAATGTAAATATAACAAATAGATATTCTAGGGCCCTCTCCCATTTTATCTAATTAGAACAAGTAGATATTCCAAACATAATTAATCTTGTAAATTACTTTTTTATAAAAAAAAATAATTCTTTTATATTTTTTTTAAAGAAAATAGTTTTGTTATTATATTGAATATGTAAATATGAAAATATTTGTGATGTAATCTTAATTTATTTTAAGAAATTAAACTATGGAAACATAATTATAACAAATAGTTTAATTAAAATGATCATTTAATAAGGCCCGTTAAGGGGCTTAGTTGGGTTCAAACCAACCAAGATAATTCGATTGTTGAATGGGAGAGACCTTTGGAGGGATGGTGGAAAGTGAATTTTGATGGTGCGTCTAAAGGAAACCTAGGACCTTTAAGGGCAGGGGTTATTGTGAGGAATTGGAAGGGTGAAACTTTGGCTATATGTGCTCAGAGGTTGGTTGAAGGTTCAAATAATTTGGTTGAAGCGACAACATCGCTGTTAGCAGTTAGGATGTGTAAGATGTTAGGTGCTAGAAAAGTGCATTTAGAGGGAGATTCTCTAATTATCATTCTGGCATTAATGAAGAAAGGAATTGAGGCATGACACTAATGAGGTTGGATCCACAACATCATCGAAGAGTTGAAGCATTTTGATGATTTCCAATTAAGCCATGTTAAACGTACTGGCAATGTTGAGGCAAATATTCTTTCCAAGTGGGCTCTCACATTTAATGCAACTAGCGATTTTAGATGGGAAGATTTTTGAAGTGTTTTATTTGAGGAGGGAGATGGTGGTGATCTTTAATGTCATAGCGGATAGATTGTATGGATGTCAGAGGAATGTGAGATAAGGGCGGCGTTTGAGTTTGGCGAGGATACTTCTTAATGATGATTTTTAAGTTTTATGAATTGGCATTAATTTCTTTCCCTCCTCGAGGCTTCATTGAGACAATAGCCATAGTTTTTGCAGAGATCTGTGAAGTTATCAGACATTATTTTGAGAGGTTGTGAAGTGAGGAGTGTGGTGAGTATGGAGGCCAATTTCACTCTTTGATGCAGGATACAAATTTACTCGTTCTTCGGGGAGATTACTATGAGTCAGTTGCAAAAGATGTTTAAACCTTGAGAAGAGTTGTTGGCTCAGAGTGCGATAATTATGGTTGGGGGTGCCTTCAGTCTACTCAAATTCAGGCATAAATCAAGGATGAATGTTTTCTCTCTCATCATGGCTTGGGGTTTGGAGCTAGGAGAAACCACTGCAGTGGTAAGGAAGGTTATGTAGACAACAGTCCATGAAGATTTCCTAGTAGGGATGGATTCATTTCTTGATGGGCAGAGCCGGGTGTGGGGTTTGATGCTCATGAGGGATTGGAGGCCAGTGATAATGGTGGTAATGTAGGTTTATTCCCCTTTCTTCGGTGGGCTAGGGGAATGTGTGAATTTCATCACAAGCTCCTAGGAGGCTAGAAGGGGCTAGGATGCTTTGAAGATGTTTGCAGAAATTAAAGAGCTATAGGAAATCATTGCATAGGACAAGGCAGAGACCGAGCATGGTCAAAGACGAGTGCTACGTCCTAGACCGACGAGGGCGAGGGAGAACAAAGATGCTAGGGTGGCGAGGTATAAACGTCAACGAAAAGTCCAATGAGTTGGTGCTTTCTATTTTTTGGTGGTGACCTGTCCTTTTTGGATTGGCGTCTTATTAGACATGGTTTAGCTAGTTTTTTGATGTAATTAGGCTGGTTGGTGGGGTAGCCTTGTAGTGGCATTTTTGGTAGGGTTTGATACTTTATGTCGGGTTGGCATATTAGCCTTTTTTTGTGGTTTCAAATACTTGGTTAGACATGTTATGCAAACTCTTTTTTTGAATATTAATAAAATACATTATTACAGAGCAAAAAAAGATCATTTAATAAAATTAAATTCAACTCTATTAAATTAAATCCAAATTACATGTTACTAATGTTCATAGGAATATTAAATGATAAAGCTGATTAAAATCAAAGGGTAATATATTAAGAAGTCTTTTATGCAACAAAAATTTGACATAGTGTAAAATCTACATAATATTTTTTTTGGAAATCACAATGATAACCTCATTGTTTTTGATTAAGGTAAAAATAGGTTTTGAAGGGACCCCTAAAACCTTTACAAAAGGACCTTACAAGATAAAAGAATTAAGCAACCAGGAGGAACAAATCCAAGAAAAGCCAACGAAATAACTAGAGAAAACCAACTAAAGCCCCAAAAAACCAGCAAAATCCGGCCATACCCGACAAAAGAAACTAATTAATATTTTTCAGGGCATTATCCAAGTTATTGCTAATCCCATACAAGTCTTTGATATTTTCCCTAAGATTTGGGATCTCCTTAGCAGACGCAACAACTTCTTTCTTAACACTCGCTCTGGTTCTCTTTCCAACTCCACCCGAAGTAGCTTCACCACTTCCAATCTCGATAGCATCTTCATCCATGTTGAGGTCCACCACCAGTTTGGGAGAATTGGAATTATCAAGGACCTTCGAGATATCCTCAAGGTTTTTTGTGACAACAGACAAGATATTTGGGATAATACCCAATAGGTTTTTCATCGCCACTTTCCCTTCTTCCAACAACTTAATCTAAGCAACCATTTTATTAACTTTCTCCTCCATTTCCTTCTTCCACTACTTCTGATCCCTGTCATCTTCCTTCCTTTTTTCATCCATCTTTTTCCCATTTTTCTCCAGGTTCTTCAATAGTTCATAAGTCCATCTGTCATAACCCAATCTGGCCTCAGTAAGTTTTTTAAGCTTATCCAAGAATAACCCTTCTCCAGTGCTTTCCTTTTCCTCACTCAAACTATCCTTTGCCATATCCTTCTCAGGTTCCTTGTTCTTCTCCCTCTCAGAAATCAAATCTTTTTCCTCATTATCCTTGTCATCCACATCCACCATAGGTTGGCTATTGTCATTTCTAGGGCTAGCACTGTGAATTGGGCTATCATTGTCGGACTCGTTCTCACCTTCTTCATGCTCTGCACCCGTATCCTCATCTTTCCAGCTGTCCTCACCCTCTGACTCATCCGTTTCCATTTCACTGCCCTCTTTTCCAATTTCCTTTGTGTCATTCTTATCTTCACAAGCTTTCATCCCAATGGCACTCTTGCTTTTTTTCCTAGAGGTAGCCTCCTCCTTGCTAGGTTCCCCTTCCTCCAGCATTCTCTTACCTTTCCCTGGAGAAGCGGATAGCCTCTTGTTTTCCAGCATGGCAAGGGTTTTGCAGTGCTCATAAATGAGTAGCAAAAGCCCACAATGGAGTACCGGATTCGAGGGATTCTTGCTGTGTTTATTGAGAGACCTAGAAAGGGACCTGAAGAGATAGTAGGGCAGGGATACCCGTTTCTCATGTCTAAAGTGGTTTAATAACACAAAGTGATAAGTGTGGGCCCTGGAAAAGCGGCCCTCAATAGTTATATATTCCATTATGGCATTCAAAACCCAGCCCCAGATTTTCTTGATGTTGGAGGCTTCGTAATAACCCCCTGTGGCTTTTCCAATTTTATCCCTCTCCTTTTCCTTATGTGGGAATAAATCTACTGCATTATTGGAAACCTTGAGATCTCTAAAGAAATTAAGCCCAGAGTGGGGCATACCTGTCACAGTCGCGATGAGGCCCACGTCCAATTTGAACCTAACACCATAGATTTTAAAGGACCCATTACACCAATTTTTCAGAGGTTTTGGAGACAACGATATTAACCCTACCTTTGTCATAATCAACCAGCTTCTCCATGAAACTAGTAAGGGAACCTTTTTCTAGATTCGCCCAAACTTTCGGCATGCCCTTCCATTTGGATGTATTGTCCGGTTCCTCCCTCCTTAAATCTCCTCCCATATTCAATTTCAGACTTTCACCTCTGTTCTTCTACAAACTCAAAACTTTCTTCCCGTTTTCGCTCAAGATTTTGAAAAAAATGACCCACAAAGTGTGCGAAGTGATATTATATTTGATTGGGATTTTGCCACTTTGCCAGGTAATCATAACCTTTCCATCAAAGCATAAATTACTCATATAAGCTATCATGATTATGCAGTCCTTCTTTCCCCGTAAATCTATCCTTTTTGAGGAGCTGTTTAATACTCATATTAATATCTTCCCCGTGCCAAATTATTTGAGAATCGGAGTCAATGCCTAGGTTCGCTAGACAGTCCGCCACACTATTTTTCTCTCTAAAGGCATGTTAAATGATAATATCTTTAAAACTAGCAATGATTTCTCTAGCTTTAAAAATAATGTTTTCAATAGACCACGATGGCTCGGTTTCCCCCTTCAAACACTTAATGATATTAAGTGAGTCTCCCTCAAGCCATAACTTATCATGATTTAGGTCCTTAGCTATAATAAGAGTGTTCAACGCAGCTGAGGCTTAAACAAAATGACTGGTTTGACTCCCCAAAGGACCAACAACCGCCACTAGG
Source organism: Cryptomeria japonica (assembly GCF_030272615.1). Taxonomy (NCBI): domain Eukaryota; kingdom Viridiplantae; phylum Streptophyta; class Pinopsida; order Cupressales; family Cupressaceae; genus Cryptomeria; species Cryptomeria japonica. Next base: position 335,420,339 of record NC_081407.1, read on the forward strand.
CAACATCCAGCAAAATTCCTGACAATGCCCCCATAATCAGCTTTACCCAGATTCCCCTTAGAAGCCCCATCAAAGTTGGCCTTTGGCCATCCCTGAGGTGGAAAACACCAAACAAGACCGTCTCTGCCCTTCTCCTTACTAGGTTTGGTAGTTGAGAGGTTCCACCTGTCATTTAAGTCTTCTTTAGCAACTGGTCCATCATCAAATACCATTGATGCATTCAAAGATACTCCTGTAAATTTTATCCACCACCACTTCAGGGATGGCACTTTTATCCCTAAAGATCCTGTTATTATGCTCTTTCCAGATATTCCAGATAACATTCGGGAAGATAAGTTTCCAAAGCTCCACTATCTTTGGGTTGGAATTAGGGCATTGCCATTGCTGCCAAGATTCCCCAAGAGAGTTCGGAAAGACCCAACTCAACTTCCGCCTACTTAAAATAATTTTCCAAATTTCTTGGCTGAAGGTACATTGATGGAGGATATGGCAAGCAGACTCTTCTTCCCCGTTACAAAGAGAACACCTGTTAGGAAAAACAAATCCTCGCTTTTGAAGGTTGTCCAAAGTTAATACCTTGTTTTGGATAAAGATCTAAAAAAAAATATTAACTTTAGGAACTAACTTTTTGTTCCAAACTTTAGCCCAAATAGGAGTTTCTTCCACTTTGTTTTGGACAGCCACGACCGAGGACACATAATACTTCCCATCTGGGGTTTCCTTCCATACCAAACTATCCTCTTTGTTGTCTCTAAGAATTTTAGAAGAAAGCACAACCTCGAGAAACTTTAACTCCAGACTCTGCTGGCTAAAATCAATCCATTTCCCATTTCTCTAGTAATCTCTGACCAGACCCCCAAACCTTCTTTTGAACCAATCTTTCGAATCATAAAGGACTGGAATTTCGTCCAGAGGTTTAACCATTATCCATCTGTCTTCCCAAAATCTTATACTTCTACCATTTCCTAGATTCCACATTCTACCAGCTGCAGCCAAACTTTTTGCCGATTGAACTGCATTCCATATTGCAGAACCTTCAACAATAAAAGAATTATCTAAAAATTCTTCCTCAGAGGGTTGCATGTGAAGATATTTGTTTCTCCAGATTAAATTCCACTCTCTTTCCTCCCCTTTCATTCTCCAAATTTCTTTAGCTACTAATGCATTGTTCATAGAACTAATATTCCTTAAGCCCAACCCTCCAGCGGCCTTAGGAGAACATATTTTATTCCAGGCAATAAGGGGAATTCTATTCTTGACTTCCACTCCCGACCAAGGAAACTTTTTTGGGATTCTTTCAATTGCTTCCGCAAACTTTATAGGAATTTTAAACAAACTGAGGGCATAAACAGGCAGGTTTTGGAGAGAAGCTTTGAGGAAAGTAACTTTGCCCGCTTGGCTAAGGACAACCCCTTTCCAACCAGCTAGTTTGGAGTTGAATCTGTCAACCAACTTAATCCAAAAATTATCCATAGGCTTGATACAAAGGGGAGGCCCCAAATAAGATGATAACCTCATTGTTACCATCATTTACAAATACTTTAATCCTTAAAATAAATGCTATTTTTCTAAGATGAAAACCTTCTAATGAATAATTTCAAATAAAATGTGAACAACACACAACCATTAGTGAAAAAACACTTGTGCATATGTACTGTATACTGTGGAACAAGAAAACATTCCTTTCCATAATTTGTGAAAATGGTTTTGAGGATGTAGTCCACATTTGCATGATGAGTAGTAAAAATATAATTGTGTGTAGAATAACCTAGTATTTTGTATGTTTTATAGTGATAGTGAAAATCAATGAGGAAATCATAATATTTTTTAAAGCTGACAAGATGATCAACTATTGTAGCAGCACATATCGGTACACATCACTACTCCACTTACTTTTAAAAATGTTAAACAAAAAAATTAGAGAGGTGAATGCAAAGGGTAGAAATAAATTTGTTGCTGCAAATATGTCTAAAATCATTGTTGTTGTTAGCACAATAGATAAAAAATCAAAATACAAATGAATGGAGTTTAAAAAGCTTGTACATTGTATTCAAAGTAACAAGTTTTATGTATGTACATTCATACATTAACTCCGACCTACAAATGCATTTTAGGAAGCTTGGTGTTTAAAATCCCCTTCCTTCCTAGTGCCATAAACATTTTTCTCTGCACACTTAAACTTGCAAGGTGATGGGTAATTGCATGCAAAGGACTATCAAAAAGTGCCATTTTTATGCCTAATCGGTATAACCAATATCTAATCCCTCATTCCTCATGTGCCTAAGTTGATAAATTGGTGTAGGGGCACTTAACCTTATTTCATGAATATGGTCAAATAATGAATTTTGACGTTTTGAGTCATTTTTGGATGTAATGAGGTCATACTAGACCATTCTTGATGTAATAGGGGTCATTGGTGTTTATAAGGTCATAGGTTACAAAAGTTGTCAAGTTGCAAGACAAGTTGTCAAGAAACTTTTCTTGCAACCAAATTGTCATGGGTGTCTAAGTTTTCATTTGATGTAACAATGCTAATGAAGGCCATTTTTTTATGTTGAAGGGTCAAATATGTAAGTCTTTAGACAAGTTGCACAAAATGTCACAAAGTTGGAAAAGTTGTCATATGGCAAAGTTGTAAAAATACAAAAGATGGAAGGCCAACGATCATGAAGTTCAAAAGTTGGTTGTAATAGTTAAGAAATGATGGAAAAGGATTTACAAGGGCCTTGGATGGTTGAGAAAAGAGTTGACCATGGATATTTTAGATTGAAACCATAATAAAATATGCTTTTCCCTGCATTTTACTAGTAATTTTCCTGTTGCATACCTTTGTATGGGTCCATACTATACTTTTTATGATTCAAAATCTCTTGCAGTTGATAGGGGCATGTACTAAATCCATTTTGGCATTGATTTGAAGAGTTTTCATAAGGATTGAAGGATTTTAGAGGTAAACTACTGATAACATATCAAGAACCTTGATTTTGAGGGCTTGAACATAAAAACCATGTGTAGCATCTCATTCCAATGTTAGAATTTCCTGATGATTGGTGGAATAGGACCTATGAGGATGTATTTTAGTGTTTTTTGATCTGTAGGGGTGTCCAGTGGTGGTTGTGGCCTAAGGGGTGATGCTCTAGTCAAATTTTCAATGAGGTTTAGCTTGAAAATGATGGAACAAATCGTGAGTTTTGCATAAAGTGGATTGACCAATGATGGATAATGGCTTGGAGGACTTAGAAAGACCTATAGAGAGGTGTTTGAAGTGTTGGTTGGAAGTGTAGAGGCTTGGAGGGTGCATTTCAACAAAAGCCTTATTTAATTAGCCTTAAGAAGAACAAATCAAGGGGTTTATGATTTGGGAAGTTTGTGAGAACTTCCCCTACAAAAAGTTGTTGGTTCAAATTCTTTTCTACTTTTTTAAGTCATTATATTATAATTTATAAGTGGAGAGTCAATCCTTCATAGGGTTGATTTGGAAAACAGGGCTAATTAGGCCTAACTGTCAGAAGACAATCACTATCATGAGACACTTGGTTCGAAATAATACCACTTTAAATTTGGATATATTGTGTATGACCCAAAAGGGTATTAAAAAATGTGCTTAGTTTGTGGAGATCTAGGCTCGATCAAAATTTATGACCCGATTTGTCAAACACGAGGGCTACTAGAGTCTAGGTTTGGTTGTGTGGACAATATAGTAGTTGGGATAATTAGAAGTTATAGAGGGAATTTATGGTCTATTCATGTTACATTTACTTTCCCTAGGATGTCTCCAATGTCAGTTCAAAGGTTATGAAGCCTCGACCCAAAGTTGGTGATTAAAGCCCATTGTGGTATAGTGCATTGTGAAGAGAGAATTTGGAAGTTTGAGAAGAGGGATAATGGGGGTTACTATCCTGTTGTTGTGAACTATGTTTACACTATGTTGAGTTGAACCCTACCTCTACATCACAAATTTAATAATGTGATCCTATGCTCTAATCCGCCCTTCTAACATTTATGCACAGTCAAATGTTAGTTATCCATGTTGAAATATCCACCAATGTGTAAGATGAAAAATGAATCTCTTAGATCAGTATAGGCATTAGGTCTTATGAACCAACAATAGACTTCATCTCATTTAAAAATGATTTGATTTGCAAAGCAATTTTAAAAAAAACTCATTTTCCTTATCTATTCATGCGATTTGTAAAGAAAGTTTCTTGCAAGAAGTGCAATTCTTAGAGGAAAAATTCTATATAAATTACAAGATATACGATCGACTCAATGCTTTGCTACTTTTACAAATGAATTTAGAAAAGTGCCTCTTGCATGCAACAAAATGTTTGGAGTTTACAGTTGGTGCATTTTTTGTAATGAATTTTCGATGATTTTAGCACCAATAAAAATAAAGGGCCACAATCAATTTAATCGTCTTGCATCCCTTTCCAATGCAATTGAGTCATTGATTTAAAAAATTAGATTTCTCCACTTCAAATAGCGAACGACTTCAACATAATTAGGGGTTAAAATCTATTGAGTAAAAGGAAGATGAAAGATTAAAGACCTAAAATTTTACAAAAAAATGTTTTTGAAGGATATCTATATGTGAAAACATTACATACTAGCCTTTTTAAATTTTTATGTTAAATACACTGATAGATATCAAATTTTAAAAATAAAATACTAAAAATAGAATTTTAACTTTTAATACTTTCCATGTTTATTTAACCATTCCAAGATTACATTTTCCTACATAACAACTTCACAGTCATATTAAAAATTTTCTTACAAGGTTGATGTTTCTAATCACATGGAAAGGTGTTTTTTAGTGGCACCTGGACACATCTTACTTGTCCAATGCTACCTATTTTATAGCATTCATAGAAGGTGTGCTCTCTATGTTGATCATGATGGCAATACTTTGTGTTAAGGAGTTACCCAAGGAAGAAAAATGGATATGCCAGATTTGGATAGCTCTGCATAGAAACTGTTTAATCTAAACCTAAAAATAGAGGCGATGAGTTAGCAAAAACTTTGTTTAAACTTTGTATGAAAATACTTTCAAGTCTTTGTTTTAAAATTTTGAATTCACATTAGTTTGACATAATTACAAATCACCGTTTTCAGTGAACCTTTGCACACTTCTCTTGTTGCTCTTCCACAACAGTGAACAAATTTGCACTAACTATAAATAGATGGGCTTCATTATTTTCAAATTTATAGATGCTTATATGGTTCTAAATATAATTCTTGTGGTGTTTTGGTGGTTTCGGGACTAGTAAAATTTCAATAAGTTTAGGGTTTCGTTTCATCTTTTAAACTCATTTAAACCTTGAAAACATTGTCTCCTATTTTATTGGACCTATGTTTAGGTAGTTGTAGGTGCTTTTAGCTATGATTTAGGGTCTTTTTCTTATTTGTTTGACTGACCCCTTGTGTAGTGCTTTTTAATCCTACCTGAATAGTCTCTCTTATGTGTGTGCTAAATGTCCTTTTAATCCTGTGTGTTCCTTGCTCATGACCCTTTTCTCCCTTAGGTTAGTAGTAATCATAAGTTTCCATGTGCGTATTAATCTCTTTATATGTAGGGCCCTACTCGTTGGGACTCCCATTGTCATTGGGTGAGTTTTTAAGCTCCACCCACCCAATGATGCGTATTGCTGCGGTCACATGGAGCAGGGTGCTAGAGTCAGTTCATTGAAACTTCCACAACTTGTTGGGTTCTCTTTTAAGCCCTACCGATCCAACAACCTAAGGTGAGTGGCTTTGATTTTATTTTGGGCCTATTCATTAGTGAAAGAAATAATCTTGTTGGAGTCATTTTGGTCCTCCAATGATCCAACGACCTAAGTGCTTGCAGTGAATAGTGGGCCTTTTTGGAATGGTGACACGACATCTTTGTGTCAACAGATTTGAACCTCAGTGGGAATAACTCTATCATTGAAGCCCCTTCAAGGATACATTGACCAAAAATGAATAATAGTTTATGGGCTTAGTTATCGTCTAGATCTTGATGTGTTGCTGGGGCCTATTTTAGGTCCTTAATGACCTAACGAGAAAACAATGGTCAATGGTTCCTTGAATGTTTGCATGGGAACCTGTGTGGGTGATGAGTTGGAAATTGAATGGTCAATTTGTTGGAGCTTCGAGTGTCATTGGAACATCTTTTGGGTTCCAAACCCAAAGACCTCAAAATATTAATTGCTAAGGCATTGGTGGAATATATGTGTATCGTTGGGGTTTTTTTCAAGCCCTAACGACCCAACAAGCTACTTACAAAGGAAAGTCACATTATTGAGAAAATTCAAACTTGGCTGATGGCCATTGATTCTTCTTGATCAACGATGGAGATTTAAACTTGACAACAACCCCATTGGCAAAAATAAATTTTGTATGATCAAGAATTTATGCAAGAAACCAGTTGATTTAAGTAGAAATTTCAAGCCAAATTGAGTGTTAAAGCAAGTGAGAATTATTCAGAGACCTTGAAAAAAGAAGTGGAAAGATAAAAGGTACTTTTTGTGTTGTGAGGTGAATTTCTAAAGATCTTAAAGCCATTTGTTGCACCATTACAGGAGTTGTTACCTCAAAGTTTTCTTTCTTGTTCTCCTAGTTTTATTGCTTTTCTTTAAAATATTAAGGGTGTTTCAAGTTAGGGTTTGTTGTAGAATTTGTGTGCCAGAGTTAAAATCTTAGCTATAATAAGCTTATGAAACCAAGGGTTGGGAAAATAAATTGTAATTCTTTTGTGTTAGATACAATCAATTGCATTCTACTAAGTTCATTTAAAATCCTAGTGTAATGGCTAGTTCATCCCAACCTAAGCCTGAAAGGCAAAAAAGAGATAGGGAAGCTAATCGAGATTTAATTGAGCAGCTGCTTGGTTCAAGCTCAAGACCAAGGCAACCATAGGGTCATAATATATACATAAAGATATTTGAGTATATTCAAAAGGGCCTTGGAGATGCTTGGACCCAAGACCGTGGATACAAGTATTTTAGATACCATTACAAGAGAATGTTTAGGAATAGGCCGGTTTGTAATCCTTTGAGGTTAAACTTAGGGAAGTTGGTTGTGCCTAATGTATTTTCCAATGTTGAATTGATGATGGTCTTAGCCAAAAATTATGTACCAAGAAGGAGGGCTATCCGCAATGCAGTTGGTGAGGAATTCATAGTGATTAGTATGGATTTCATATGTGAAGTCTATGCTTTGGATATAAGTATTGATATGAAGTTTGATTTGGGCACTATAAGAGAAGTATAATATAGACTAGAAATTGACTATAAAGAGAAATGGCTGCCCCATTATAGGCCAAAGTTAAATGAAAAATGGTAATTGTTTTATGAAACTGACCAACCTCCTTTCAATGTAAAGTTGTTTGAGGAGTATTTTGAGGTAATTTAACACTCAATATACAATGTGTTGGGCATTAATGCCTCTGTTAATATGCCAACTATTCCCATGGTTTTAACTTTTGATATCCAAAGTCATGATGCATGAACTTTTGATTATGCTGAGTATCTAGCTAACAAGTTCAACAAAGGTTTATCTTTCATCAAAAGGGATGATACAGTAATAAGTTTCAAGCACTACATAGTTCTCATGCATTTGATATTATACAAAGCATGAGAGAATAACATGTTGAAAGAGTCTTTGGTTTTAAATCCATATGATGAAAATGAAAACTTGCATCACATTCAAATGTGGATAGCAACATGAGATAGTAGATGTGAACAATCTCATTTTCTATTCTTTGAGGAATTATTTGTTAAATAGATTTACATGAAGTTAGGCCACACTTGTGACTATAGGTTGTCCCCCACTATCATGAAATTTTTGAGGCCTTGGGTCCACAAGGATAGAGTTGTGATTGATATAATTGGGGTGGTTTTTATGCTTTTGACTATTGCACCATGATTAGGGTGTATGTATATGAGGGATTTCCAAATTTTTTTTTTAGAATAATACTTGCTAGGTTGCATACTTGGAAATAGTAAGGTAGATGGAAAACTCCGATCAATTGCACCTTAGGGTTCATAATAAGCAATCATCATTTCTTGCCACGCTACAATTTGGTGATTTTAGAATCACAACATTTGAAGGATATTTTCTTTTGGTATAGAAAATTAAATAATACAAATTGCTAGTCAATAAGCTTAGAAGAGGATTTGATCCCGAGCATTTCATTACCAAGGCCATAACTGATAAGTCTTTAGGCCCATATTTCCATAAATATGATTTGCACGATGATTTAATTAGAAATATTGACAAGGAGTATAGAGAGAGAAGGGTTGCCATTTTTAATAAGATTATGGCAAATGAGAGATAGAGGATGATAATAAATCCTTGTTACAAAGAAAATTTTATAGGCCAATAGAATGACATCTAAAATAGAAAGAGTAGAAATGTTGATCCACCATGAATCCAAAATTTTGGTAAATGTGCCACCCTATGTGTAGAGACCACCAAGTGATGCACCAAGGGAGAAAGTTGTTTAACTTATAGTAGTAGAGAGGGTGATGCCAATAAGACATATATCTCCACAACCCACTCTTGAAATGGGATTCTTTGTTGACATTGATGATTTTGATGACGATGAAGAAGAGGAGGAAGATAATTATGAATAAGAAGCCATACAACAATCAAGAATTGGACAATATGACATAAATGTAATAGTGAGTGAGCCATCCGATCAATTGTCTGGTGATGTAAGATAATCACCCAACAAATAATTTATTTCTGATGATAATTTCATTAAGACAACTAAATTTCAAGCTTTCATTTTCGAGTTCAAAGGTAGACAAATCAGAGAGATGATTAAAGATATTAGACCTGATATGCATCACCAAGTATTTAAGGAGCTGTTGGAAAAGGTAGGTAAGTGAATGAAATATATGACTCTAGAAAAGGGTAGAAGATTGATGCAGGAAGTGGGTCTTATGATTTTGCCTGGATGGCATATTAGTTTAGCTGTACTATTTGACAATTTTAGGGCTAATTAGAATATGAAAGTCAAGCTAAGCATATATGCTATAGATAAGATATACACTTGGTTAGGATTTAATACTGATAATAATTATTTGTCTACTTGGGCATTGTATCCACCAAGTAAAAGGCCACTTACAATTGAGGACCTGAGAAAGATCTATGGGCAACTTGTTGTCCATAGGCATGAAGGTATTGACCTAGTAGATGCTTTTGATTTAACCATTAATGAAACAATGTTTACCAAGGCTCCCATTAAATAATTGGTGAGAGAGAATGCACAACTCAAGAGTGAAACTAACCATCTAAGGAATAAGAACATGCAATTCAGGGACAAAATAGGTTCTTCCTTGAGTTCTACCCCATTATCAACAATGCAAACAAAATTAGAATCTGAAAAGAAGTTGATTGAAGTGTCTACAAAGAGAACACATTAGATATGAGAAATATAAAAGTCAAAGGAAAAGGAAAAGAAACTTGTCATATGGAGTTGAAGGCCTCCAAATATGAAATTTTCATAGTATTGGTGAATAAAAGGTTGAAAAAATGATCACACATGTTGACAAATTTGCTCAATATTTGATTCAACTCATAAAGATTTTGGTGATTAGACTAAGATGCATGAAGAGAGAGATTGAATCAAGAATAGAGCCACTTGGTGTTTTAAATGCTTTGATGAGAAATAAGGGTGGTTATGACAATGGAGTATTTGAAAAAATAATTAAAATCACTACTAACAACATGAAAAAGATCAACATGTGGATGAAGAAACATAAGCAATTCCATGATAAGCTAGTTGTTGAACTAAAAAGATATGAATAAAAGAAAGAAACCCCCTTTCCTTCCTTTTTAAGGGATGGCAATGGAGAATTGAAAGAAGAAGAGGAGTAGAAAAGGGAAATTTTACAGATGCTACCATGGGGCACCAATGTGGCTAGTAGTGATGAAGAGAAAGTTGTGGGAAATATAGATGCTTAGTTATGCAAGTTTGAAAAGGAATTTAGCTAAGAAAATCAAGAAATGTAATTATTTTAACATTACCATCATACAAGTAGTCATCCTTCTCAAAATCATTTGATCAAAAATTGAACAAGTGTTCCATGGGAGGAAAAAAAGAAAAAGGAGGCTTTGAGGGATGAAGTGAGAATGAAAGATAAATCTAGGACATCTGTAATTAACTTTATTTAAGAGGTCTCAGGGGAGAAGATATGCTATACAAGTATAATAGATATAAAATGAACAAAAATGGTAATTTAGTAGGAGAAATAATAATAAAAAATAATAGGCTTAGGAAAATTATCAAGAAAGGAAATGAACTATATAGAAATAGAAACTAAAGAGGGATTTTTTAAAAGAGAAAGAGGTGGAGGAAGTAGTACATAATGATTATATGAAGGGGAATTCAGGTTTAGAGTGAAGGGAAATACGTTTGTGTATAGGAGAAAATTGAGGGAGGTGTTATGTTTTGGTGGAGTACTAGTGTGTAAGATTCGTGGGAAGGCAACTCCCATTCAGTCTGAGGCCCCTCTAGATGAGGATGGAAGGCCTTTGGTTCGACACCAAATTCCAAAGAAATTGACGAAGGTGGTGGAGCGTGGGTCTCTGTGTGGTAGCAAGCCAGGAATGGTGCCAGGTGGAGGGAGCGTGACGCAGGAGGTAGGACCCAGCAAGGGTATCCCCAATTTTTCAAGAGAAGAGGCATTGGGGTGGTTTAGTAGATAGGTTCCATGGGTTGTTCGGGGCCTCTTTGGTGGTTTTTGTGTATGTAAGTGGCTTTTTTGTGGTTGTTGGCCATGGTGGGATGGTATCTTGTCGGGTTCCTTGATGTAGTAGGGGCGTGACTCCATAGTGTCACAAAATGTCTATCTGCTCTTCGGTTGTAAAACTTTTCTATTTTAAGCAATATATTATATAATATTATTGATAAAAAAAAAGAGAGATGGAAGGGTAGAAAGAAAATTAATTGCATTATTTTTAGGAGGAGGAGGTTATGTGGCTTTACGAAGGTATTTATATGTTGGTTTTTGTGATCGAAAATGGTTAGATTTGAAAAATGATTGGATGTCATTTGTTGTGGTTTTGAAATTTTCACTCACAAATATGAACTTATTTAACAGATTCACTTTGTGTATACATAAAGAAATTGTGTTCTCTTAGATTCCTATAATTTGTTCACATCACTATTAGGAATTGTGTCTACAAACAAGGATAGTATTGATGGACATCTTTCAGATTTTTAATAATTAAGGATATTTTCTATTTTCAGACCATTACATTTTGAATTCGATGGTTTTGGAACAAAGATATAAAAGACATAAACAACCATGTAATGTGTCCTAAATTTTCACTATATAAAGATGTTGATATAAGCTAATGACTCAATATCTAACGAAATTGCGTGTAATTGAAAATAATCTAATTGTTAACGAATCTTCTCTTACTCTCTTGGATGCTCAAAAATAAATTAGAATGTCTTTTTATACAAATATTTACCATACAAATTAATACATTTCATGTTCAAACCCAATTAATAATTAATAATAAGTGAATTGGTTTCAATTCATTTTGAATTTTAAATTTTAAAATTTAGAGATTAAATCCAAATTATAGAAATGAACTCACTCATACAAATTTAACTAAGGAAAAAATATACAACTAAAAATTAAGAATAATGATTTTTCACTTATACACTAATAATTAAATTAAGAACCCAATCTAAATGAATCCAAAATGATAAAAAAATAAATAAAGTTTTTATTTTTCAACCTTTCACTATTACAAAATATATTGTGACTTTACTATTCTAATTTTATAAAATATAAAACTAGATTTAAGGCAATGTTTCAATGTGAATCTATATATTTAAACAAGGAAAGAAAAAGATGCATGTAAAATAGAATTTAAACCACCTTAGTAAGCACAGTGTCTAGAGATTACTAGCACACAATCACACGACTATAACTAGGTGTTTCTCCTATTTGTATGTATGTATGTTTCCTATGTGTATGAGAAATAACTTGATGTACACTTAAATAAAAGAAACTAAATTATTGTGTTTATCTTTTTGTATGGCATCATCTTGTACATCTGGGATGAATGTTTATGTAGGCTTCTAAGACACATTTTTATTCCTCTCTCTTGAATATGTTTGAAAAGTGTTCATTATGATTAATGTATAGTTACCTCTTTAATAATTAAAGTTAAGTTTCTTAATTGAAGGAAAGTAAGATTATGGCTGTAGTAATGGTTGTTACCATTGTAGTTCTTTAGAATTTTAGAAACTATTTAATGAATCTAGTTATGTTGTGATAAATATTAATTCTTTATTTTTAATATTTTCTATGAAGAAAAAAATATGTATGCATGAAAAATATATATGCATGTAAAATCTATGGATGTATGAATGAAGTGTTGCATATATGCATGAAAACAATGCCTACATGTATGAAAATAACACATGCATTAGAAATTCATGCACGCAAACAAATAATGCATGCATACAAAAGGATTATGATTAGGAGGAAGGATTAGGATTAGGAGGAAGAAGAGGAGAATGAACATATAAGATTTATAAATATGCAAAGTGAAATTTTATTTATTTATGTTTTATTATTTTTTCAGTCAAAATGAATTTAAATACAAATCTAATATGTTTGGAATATTTTATACAAATTTTAAAAGGCATACACTCTTTTTCTTTAAAACATCTTTCTATTCTTTCTTCATTTAATTTATTGTCCTTTTTATATTGAGTATATATGCAAACCCTTATTTTTTTTAAAAAAAATTTAGCATCTCTTTGTTTGCAAAATATGTTCCAAAAATCATTTTAATAAATGTTTTTTCTTTAAAAAAATTCCAAAATGTGAGGACAAATGTTTTTATTCTTTCTCCAAATATTCTATATTGCAAAAAATCTCAAAAAATGCAAATAAAATTTTATTGGTTCACATTTTTTAAGGTCAACATTAGGACCTTCAAATGAAGGTGTTAATATTTTAATATTTTTTGGATTGGATATGTGACCTTTGAAAAAATGTATTTTTATTTAAGGATCCTTGGATACCTTTGTTTGAAGGTCCTTCAAAAGAATGACCTTCCTACTCTATTTCTAAGGTTTTACTCAAAATTTGATGTTTCAAATATTTGGTTGGACCAACAAATATGATCAACATGGCAAGATAATTTATAAGATAATAGCCTCATAGGAAGAATACCAAAAATTATAATAGATTTTTTCATTGAGCATCAAATTTTCTATTTCATACAAGTACAAAAATAATAAGATCCCTATTTTTTTTTGAATTGATGTCATTGATTCAACAATTTTTTTTTAATCTGGATACATACAAAAAAAGTTATGTAATATAGAATAAACATATGTTTAAATCACAGTTAAACTCACTTAAAAATTAGTTAAAAAAATATGCATTCTAGATATTGGTGTTATGCATCTATGTTTAAGAATTTATAATTTTATCATTTCTGTAAAATATAGTTAACCATAAAAAAGTTATTGAAATTTACATTAAAAAATTCACAAATCATTTTTAAATTAAAAAGTATATTTAAAATTGACTAATTATTGTGAGTGACAAAAGGTGAAAATCTGATTAAAAATCAATGTCCCTCTTTGATAAAAAAAATAGAACATATTATTTTGAAATTAGCTAGATTGTAATAGATTTTACTCTTTTTTTTTTTTTGATGAAAGTCCAGACTTGCGAGCATGATAGCCTAGCAAGAACCAAAATTATGTTCGGATCATAGATGAAAGAGGGGACATATGTAATTATTTATATGCTCGTTGATGACTTTAAAATACCATATAGGTATTTTATATGGGGTTACATGACATAGTCTTGAGCATGAGAACTACCAATCAACTAGTCCACTTATGGGAATCTGGGCCCCATTTAGGAATGTGAAATATCATAGGGAACATTTGAATGCATGTTGGCTTTAATGAGGCAAGTATTTCTTTCATGTAACTCTTTCACTCATTATGAGAATTTTGAAATATGGAACATGGTTTCTATTGTGGTTTTGAATACAATTATGGTATTTTTCAAACCAAAATTTAATAAATTAAAGGCTTGCGGTTGTTAATGTAGAAGGTCAAGCAAGGCTACTCTATTAGAATGTTACTAAAATTAAAATTGTACAAGGATGAGGATTTTATAATCTTTTGTTCTTCATTTTAATATGTAATATGGTTGCATGTTTGAGATGTGATGGTTTTTTAGGTCAAGAATATTCGAATGTTGAATTACAAGTTAAAAATGAGTGTTAGAGATGGGTATTGATATTCATATTGAAAATAGTTATTTACAATGTAAATATTTATTTTTTAAATAATACAAGGGTTTCATGATGCTTTAGGGTGGGTTTTTATAGAGAAGGTTCCCTTAAATATATTGTGTCCCTTCTCTATGGTGGATGCTTCTTATTCTTATTTTATTGTTTTCTTTCATTCTTTTTCAATTGAAAACATGAATTTTACAAGTCATTATGTTGCCAAATTTTTGTAAGATTAGATAACTAAGTACAATTTATTTTTAGGATTAATGATGGAAATAAACTCCATTTCTCAACATTTGACATACTTTCCTTCACAAACACTTCCTTATGCATATCTCTCTTTCTAATATCTTTCTATCCTTATATTCTCTTTCTTTTCTTTGACTAATTTTCTTTTTGCTTCTCTTTCTTTCTCTTCTTGATTTATCTTTCTATCTCCTCTAAAACCATCTCTATTTTTATGGTGAATATTTATCTTTATTGTTATATCACATTTTATCATTTTGATGTCTCATCATTATCTTCCTCTCTTCAAGATCATCCAGCTTTCCTTATATCACCGCTAGATGCCTAGCCTCCTAGAAGGATAAGTCATGATATGTGCTACCATGTTACATGATTGAATTGCTAGTTTTATCTTTTAATATTTCTTAGATAAAACTTTGTTTGTATTGCAAGTTTTATCTTTTAATATTTATTAGCTAAACTTTGTTTGCAATATTTCTTAGATAAACTTTGTTTGCATCATTGCAAAAACTCCCCCTTGATAGGAACCTATCCTTTAAATATAAACAACTATATTTTGAGGAGCACCACTAAATTTATTTCAATAAATTAGTTCATTAATTGATTAATAGTGTTAATGTTTGGTCTAGTGGCCTAAATAATTTAGCGATACATTTATTTTTTTGATATTATTTATTAATTAAAATCAAATTATGTAAATTTATATTCTAGAATTTTGTAAAATTTTATACTGAAGTTGGTAAACAATACTTAGTACTAATGGATTTGGCTTGGACCTATCTTAAATTTAAATTCAAAAGATTAAAGGTCAATTTTGAACTACAACTATAAATATAACTTCAAAAAAAAGGAAAAATTTAACTTAGGACTAATTCTTCACCACTTATGCACTAATAACTACATTAAGAAAAACAAGATCAATTTGAATTCAAAATGAAATGAGAAATGAGATATTTGTTTGGCAAGATTTATAAATTTGACTATGTAATTTTTTTTATCATCAATATTCAGATCTTACTCCATGATCTATCATCAAAATGAGATAAATAAATAAAAAATTAAAAATCTTACCAAACTGATATTATGAACTGTGAAAGTTTCATGCTTTAAAAATATATATTTTTTTCAATTCCTACATAACCATATCTTATTGTTCTCGTACCATAAAATATAAAGAGTTAATGCAACAATTCTGTTTGAATCTATACATTTAAAATCAAAAATTGAAAAAGATTTCTAAATTTAACCATGCAATTAGTTTATAATTAATTTGTCACCATACTCCATGATCCACCATTATCAGAATGAAATAAATTAAAAAAAAATTAAAAAAATGTGAACTCTCTTCTTTCTGGTAATAGATCATAAAATTTGATTGGGAATGTTGAAAAAATAAATTCAATTAAAAAAATATAACTTAAATACTATAAAATGCCAGAATAGATTTTAAATTTAAGATAATGTTTCTGTGTAAATCTATATATTTTAAAACCAAAAAATGAGAAAGATGCAGTAAATTGAAGCTTAACCGCCTTAGGAGGCGTAGCATCTAGATCTTTCCAGTTCTCAACTGTAAGTGAGCATGAGCGTTTGCGCAAAATTGCCAGCTATCATTTGGATGAGTCTTTGTTCATAAATTCAAAGAGATTGGTGAAAGCTTGCTCTGCAAGTTTGGCGTCTGTTTGGATAGATATGAAATGAAGTCAATTCGTAAAGGGTTTTAAAAGGAGCCTTCTCCTCCAAGATTTCAACTTATCCTTGATAAAAAACCACGTCACAGGTGAGTCGCCGATCGATATAATATGCTCTTTATTTGAATAAAGAAATACTATACAATTACATCCTGACATTTGACTGGTTAATGGCTGCAATTTCCTTTAAAGAAATATGAGACAGTCAAAGTAAACCCTGGATCTGATAAAGGTGGCAAGCCTGGCCAATGAAACGAATAGCAGATTGCCAAGCTTGCGGCAGTTAATCCAAGAAAGCATCACGCCACGTAAAGGTCGAAAATTTACTGGAGAAGAGCAGAGGTGAAATTATGGTTTGTATAATATTTTGGTTTGTTGGCACTTGAGAATTGAAAATATGCCAGATTTAGTCATAAATTTGGAGGTAGTGCCCTAGTGTGGTCGCTTTTTCAAGCCATGATGCAACATTTACACAAATTTGGCAGCAAGATGTCACAGATGGATCATTGAACGACTGTAAAGATGATCTTGTCCTCGAATTTGGTGCAAATCAGGAAGAGAGGTGCTTAGGTTTTGATATTTAGGGCGATAAAGAGATCAGGATGGAGATTAGGGTTTTGATGGGGAATATAAGAGCAAAGGCAAGAGGTCTTCCCATGTGCCAACAATGGCGGACGCGCCACGTATGAGAGCGCGCCGTTTCGCCAACAAATCCAGACAAAACGGTGAAGTTGCCGTTAAACGCCACCATTCACTCCCTTACGGATGGCACCAAATTTCTCCTCACCTGGCGCGCTCAGCTCTTCTCGATTCTCGCAGACTGTTTTTTTATATTACTTTTTACTTTTCTCAAACATGTCTGCCGAATTTATCTCCGGTTTACTCACTTCCCCTTAGTTTATGGGGGAACCCTGAAATGACCGGTTGCGAGGGTTGCATTTGATCCTTTTTTGTCCTTTTTGCCTGCTTTCCGCCCATCGAAATCCGGGCCCGTGCGGTAGTCTTCCGCCTTGTTCAGGTGGAGTGACGGAGACTGTTACATTCCCTTTTTCCGGGCGTATATACATTGTGTATATGTCGACACCAGGAGTGGTTTAAATACAGGCTAGGTTATGGGGTTTGAAGTCTACGGCAAGTATACGAGTTTTGGGGGATTGTCCAGTCAAAAGAGAGACGATTTGCGGATGGCACCGCGGCTCGTGGGTAGCTGCTAATTTATTATGTGGAGAAAAAAACACACTTATTTTGACTCGCTTCTGAATACAAGTTTCCTGTGAAGCTACCGATGCAAAAAAAAATCCCGTTCTCCAAGACTTGTGAATAGTAGTGTACTGTATATATACATATATAGTGTACTGTGTATATATGTTGGAGATCCACAGTTTTCATCCTACCACCACGGTATCTATATAAACAAGGAATAGGAGGCTAGGGTGTTCATTTTGTAACTGGCAGATGAAGCTCTCCATTATCATTTGCAATTAGCCTTTTGAGCTTTCTGTTTTCTCCGGGAAATCTATGGTCGCCGTTCTTTTCTTGTGCGTATAATCGAGTGGCATGGCGTGAGGAGATTTTTAAGGGTGAGGATTTTGGGCGGTGACAGGAGGACAAAAGAGCGGTCGATGTTTGAGAAAATGGGGCCGGTTAATGCTTGATGCTGGAGCTTCTGAGTGGAGGTGGAGCTTTCAGATACTAGTTTTTTATATATATTTGTTGCGTCCTATATAAGAGGTGAATATTCAGTTGGTTTTTTATGTGGGTTTTCTTCTAGTTGTACTTAAATGCGTTGGTAGTACTGTATTATGAGGACTGGTGCTGTTTTTTTCTTCTTGTTTAGATTTTTTCTTAATAACCCCTGTTATTCTGCAGGAGACATGGACAGTGAGAGTGCTCAAAATGTTGGTGAAGTAGAAAGAGCAGAAGCGAATGGAATCATTGAAGGACAAGATGCAAACAGAAACATTGAAGGAGGTGTTAAAGTGAAAATGGAGGCTGGAGAAATGGATGGAGAGTTAAATGATGAGAGTCCAGAAGAATGCAATGAAATGATTGCCATGAATTCTGAGGATACTGATTTCTTGGGCAAGGCGGAGGATTTGATTCCTCCAAGCCCAGGAGGTGCCGAATGGACAGACTATGAATGCACATCTGCAGATGATATGCTGGATGCTGCAAGGATTTTTGACTGTGTTAATCTCCCCAACTTGAGTGAGTTGCAGTATAATCTAGAGCCTCCTGCACCTCTACCACCTGCTGCTGCTGCTGCCCCGGCTTCTTCATCGTTGGGTTCATCTACTTCCTCGTCTTCTGCTTCTGTATCATCTCCTTCTTCATCATCTTGGCTTAATACAAGCAATATGAAAAGCGAGGAAGCCATGGAGAGACATTACCATTCTTCAAGCACGCCTTCCATAGACCAAGATTCTGCCACCTCTACATCCTATCAGAACTTCATGGTTATACCATTCGAGCAGCCTGCAGACAGTCACAACAACAACATTTGTAAAGAGTATTCATACTCAGATCTAGACCATGCAGACAAAATTGATGTTTTGGAGGAGCTACAGAACTTGGATTTACTGGACGGATCCGATATGTGGGATCCCTTTTCTGCAGGAGCCCTGGACGGATTCGTCCCAGCAGATAACAATATTCCATCCGAAGAGCTACCCATGGTGTTTTTCGAGTGGTTAAAGTCCAACAAGGACTCCATTTCTCCTGAGGATCTGAGAAGCATAAAGCTCAAGAGATCCACCATCGAACTCGCAGCTAAGCAATTGGGTGGTGGGAAAAAAGCCATGCTACATCTCCTCAAGCTCATTCTCGCATGGGTGCAGAACAATCACCTACAGAGAAAAAGAAAGCTGTCCCAGCAGCACCAGAAGTTCAATGGATGCAGGCCATCGTATTTCGTTGATCAGTACAATCAATGCTACAATGGCGGCGGTGTAATGGATCATGGGTTCGAACCACAAAGCTGCTATGCCCAAGTTGCTATACCGACAGACCCCTCCATGTTTGCTGCACTGAATAATAATACCTTCAATCCTCCTCCTGCTCCTTCCATGGATACAATTCATCACCCTGCAAAATACAGGCGGGTTCCTCTTGAAGGATGTGGTGGTTTTACCAGCTCTCATGAGTGCCAACCCATGTTTCAGCCTCTTGATGGCGGCGCTCCATGGCCAAACATGAATTGCATGCTCCAGAACCAGCTTCCCTATGAAAACTACCGCTTTCCACCTCCTACATCACAATCCCAGGTAGATTACATGAATTACCGCTCTAGTACTCCTGCAGTCTCAACGAAAGAGGCCAGAAAGAATAGAATGGCTCGTCAAAGGCGTTCCATGGCTCACCACCATCACCATCACCACCAAAACCGCCATTGGTCGGCCTCAACGTCGCCACTGTCACGCCAATCTTCGGAGCAAGTCAATATCAACCTCATGCAATATCAACAGCAACGCCAGACATATCTGCAAACAGATCGTCGTCAGATCAATGTAAATGCAATTAACTCTTACTGCTTTTAGTGCAATCGATCTTACATTTATAGAGCAGTTAAATTTGGCTGCATCCGATAAACTGTATATAAATAATCTTAATGTGTCTACATACGTTGTGATCTATTAAGGTTGGCATGCAGGGTTGGAAGCCAGAAAAGAACTTGAAGTTTTTGCTGCAGAAAGTTCTCAAGCAGAGCGACGTGGGCAACTTAGGAAGGATCGTGCTACCTAAGGTCTAATACAATGCTTAGCTTTGGTTCATAAAAAATGCACAATTTTTTGATAGATTAGGGCTGAGGCTGATGCTCATGATTTTGTTTTTTTGTTCTTCTCTATAATGTGCGTAGAAGGAAGCAGAAACGCATCTTCCTGAGCTGGAGGCAAGAGATGGAATCTCCATTGCAATGGAAGACATTGTAACGTCTCATGTATGGAATATGCGTTACAGGTGAATTTGGTTGCACTTCGATCTTGGCTTGATTCGTTACTTTCTTTGTAATGCATGTTATACGTTAATATATTGTCACTCCAAGAAAAATCTGTAACTTTATACTATTTGTTACATTATTAGCAGGTTTTGGCCCAACAATAAGAGCAGGATGTATCTGCTCGAAAATACTGGTATGAACTCCTCATTCATGTCTGATGAAAATTCTCTATTGAGAGTTACTATTAAAGCAAAGCATTCAGTTAAGATTGGAATGAGATATTTCTAGGAATACAGTTTAAATTAGCTTTTCTGTGAATCTACATTTTAGTCATTAAAATGTGCAAATGGCAAAGGTGGTATTTTGGAGTGTTTTGAGCTACAATTTGCTCAGTGATGATAATGGCGTCATTGTGCTTTGTTTGGGCTAAAATCTGCATATAGACGATAATGGTCATATTGTAGTTTATCTAAATCAAAACTTTTGTATCTATAATAAATGGCGATCTTGTTACGTCTTCAAGCTAAAATGTTGTATTTTTGATCGGTCAGAATAAATTTTTCTTATGGTTGATTATATGATATTATGGTTTAGTTTAGCTCAAATTTCCGTATGATTGGTCATGGTGGTATTCTGGTTTGTGTAATATCAAGTCTGCAGATAAGTGATAATGGTGTCTTATGATTTATTTAAGACGAAATTTGCAAATGCATGATAATAGTACTACTGGGTTAGTTGGAGTTAACCTTCACATATGTGATTTACAAGGTGGTGTCTTTGGTTTGTTTGAGCCAACTTTGCATATGGATGACAAGGGTGGTATTCCAGTCAGTTATATGGTTGAATTGTGCTTTGTTAAGAGGTCAGATTTGCATAGGGATGGGAATGATGAAATTTTGTTAGTTCATAAATATTGATCTAAATGGACGCATAAATAGATTGTTCGAAGTAAATTTGTTATAAGTAAAGATTATGGTAATACTAGAATTTGCAGAAGGATGATAATTTGTGGCATTTTCATTTTCTTTAAACTAAAATTTGCCTGGAGTATGGTAATGGTGGGATTGCACTTTGTGTAAAGCTAGGACTTTGCAAATGGATTATAATGGCCCATGGTGATTTTCTTAAGCTAAATTCTGCATCGATAAAGGTGGTGGCTGTTCGTTCAAGCTGAAATTCATAGGAATGATAAATAATAATTATACTGTATGTCAAATTTAGAATGAATGATAATGGTTGCATTGTGGGCACAGGCGACTTTGTAAGATCTAATGGCCTGCAAGAGGGCGACTTCATCGTACTATACTCTGATACCAAAACTGGAAAATATGTAAATCTTCCTCGCTCTTATCTACTGGACATTTCTTCTAATTCTTTTCACACTGGTTTCAGACTAGTACTGGTTTTTAATGAACTGGAACATTTGGTTCTCTAAAATTAGGCAATGATCCTGTGTGTTGTATGTATGCAACAGATGATCCGTGGTGTAAAAGTGCCCAGATCAGACACATCTGCTTCTGCACCTGCAGCAACAAAGTGCACAAACGGTTCTTCTTCTCTACCAGATGGAGGAGATGCGAAACAGTTTTTAAAAATGGGAAAAAGTTATCTGGCTTCCACAAGTCAGTCTGTTGCAGTAACTTTTGCAGATTCCGTGGCTGACGCATCCTCTTCATCTGTATCTGATGCAACTGTGCATTCGTGCCCTGAGGCAGATCCATTTCTAAGAGACATGGTCACTCATTCCTTCCCCACAAAAGGAACTAGTAATTCACAACATGATCATCCAGGATCAGCCTCCACCAATTTAGAGAGCCTCTCTAGTCTTGAAAGCGGGGATCTTACAATAGAAGAAATTCTAGACTTGGTGGACTCGCCAGATTTGGTGGCTGAACCAGCCAAAAGTGATTCTTCTGATGATATTGCAGAAAGCAAGGATTAAAGTAACTGGGAACAAAATTTTTCTAATGGATTTGCACGAGTTCTTCCTCTACAGACTTGGATAACCATAAAAATTAGTACTTATGTTACAAGATGCTAAAGTTGGTAACTACTATCCTAAGTTTGTTCATGAGTATATGGAGAGCTTTGGCAATATCACTCGTTGGGTTTGTTTTTGTAGATGTTGTGCAGACTAGTAGGTCGACTCACTATCTATTTTCTATGTTTCTCAATTCTCCACCATGGAGATTTGTAATTTTTATCTTGATTTTATGATAATTCCTCACGCTCCGTAATATTTGATATGCGTGTATCCTTTGTGGCCATTGATTTTCTCACAGTAGCCAGTTCTTTAATAAGTGGGTTTCATTGAAAATTGGATTGCACAAGAAGTTTGTGAAACGTAATCATGGCAGACATTTAGTTTTGAGCACATGGAATCTTTAAAGTAATTTTGCAGTTATAATACTCGTGCCGAGGAGACGAATCCTCCGGAACTAGAGCAATTTATGAGCATTGAACAAGCATGCCATCTTTACACGTTGTGCCTATTTGAACTAGGTCTCTCAAAGTCTAGAACATTTTCATCATTAAACCATTTGATGAAGAAGTCTCAATAGTTAACAATTATTCTTTAGCAGATAAGAAAAATTGTATTATACAATTTCTAAGGTCTTAAGCCTAAATAGTAGAGATTTTCTTATGCATTTGAATTACTCTCTCGTCCATGAAAATTAGTTTATAAACTATAATCTGTTTGGAGAAAACTGTGCAAGCAGTTTTTTAATATTTGTGTTTGGTAGTTGTCATCGCATTTTCACAGTCCATGTAGTATGATTATAAGATTGTTTCTGGAATCAATTGTACATGATATTTTGGTAGTTGTCATTGCAGTTGTCATTGCATTTTCACAGTCCATGTAGTATGATTATAAGATTGTTTCTGGAATCAATTGTACATGATTTTGTATTGATATTTTGAATCACTATCATCAACTACAATATTTATACATATTTTGAACCACACGATCAACTACAGTATTCATATATAACGCAATCTATAGTCTATTATCAGTGATTAGCGACTGATTAACTGTACATGTTTTTTATTGATATTATAAATCACACTCAAACATAATCTATAATCTATTATCAGTTATTAGCGACTGATTAACTGTACGTGTTTTTTTATTGATATTATAAATCACCCACGATCAATTACAATATTTATATATAGATCTTATTAGTGAAAGTTAAAAATTGCTAAAAATATATACTACAGAAAAGGAGTTCTATGGACTGTGAACGTAAATCATTTTGCATGGGATTGGAAACCGAATCGTTTGGCTTGAAAAACTGAGAAAGTTGAAGTTGAAATGCCATGTAATTGTATTATAATCACGTATAAACTTTGATTATTTTGAGGAAATGATATGATTATGATGAGGTGGACACGAGTGAAGAATCAAGGCGGACACATCGCAAAGAATCACTGCCAAAATATCAGTGAAAGATCAATAGAGCTCGATGTGGCCGTTCTATCTGTCTGTGCGAGAAGCATCTTATACGCGAAGTGAAAGCACAGCTTTTATGTGCGCAAAAGTTAGGCGAAGCTTGCGGAGAATATGCGCAGAGTGGCTCCACCTTAATCCTTGGGATCTTGTGCCCTCTTCCACAGACACAACACCATTAACAAAATCAATTTTAACAAATTTCCTTTTCACCACTTTATTTCAATTATCTTCCTCTCTTTTCTCGATTCTGCTTCGGTTCCCTCCATTCCCTCCACAAGATCTTATTAGTTCATACGTTGTAATTTCTTACTAATATAATGTGGTTTTAATGTGGTTTTTTTATAAGTAGTTTTTATAGCTAATTTCACGTATATAGATCTTAAATGGTATATCAGATTTTCACAATTTTTTTTGGTTGTCCCTGCGTGCTAGTAATATATTTTGGTTTTTTCATTTTTTATTAGATTTTCACAATTTTTTTTGGTTGTCCCTGCGTGTTAGTAATATATTTTGGTTTTTTCATTTTTTATTAGGGGAAGCATATAAGTAACAGATCTTAAATGGTATATCATCATTGCTCTATTGCTACCATATATGTGAAATATTTGTCCAAAATGAATGTTATATGATTAATATACTATTGGATGCATTTGTATGGAATTCTTTATCTCGTTTACATATCTTCTTGGAAAGTTGTGAAAAATCCCCAATTTGAATTTTTATATTGTGTATCATTGACGAATCTCTTATGTGTTCCCTAATCTATTTTTTTTTGTTGTCTTTATATGCGACTTAATTGCTTATAGCTATTGTTTTGGCTTTTAAGTAATAATGACAAGCTTTGTGGGATTTGTTTTTGATATTAAAAGTAACCAAAACAAGGGGGTTGACCCAGGAATCACAACATCCTAAACTTTTCCTCTATCAAAAAATTTAATCATTCTATGCATATTAACCAGGTAAATAAAAGTCTTAATAAAAACATGCCACGCAGGACAACAGATAGTTAAGTTCAAGCATAACCAGAAACTAAAACTATAAGCCGAAAGGCCACTAGGGCCGAACAAAAAACCAGAGATCCAGACTATAGAAGACAACTATTTCTTTTTCTGAAGGCTCCTCTTGGGGAGGAGTTTCCTAGCCCATTCCTTGGTGAGGAATTTGAAGAGGTCCTTGTAGTCTTCGTCCTCCTTTCCTTTGCTTTTGATTGTGCTTGCCTGCAGAGTGGTCACTCTCGATGGCCTCCATTTTGCTGGTGATTTCCTGCAAGTTTTCAAACATAACCTCCACTTTCTTACCCAATTCTGCCAGATTGCTGTCCTCTTCCTCCTTTATGCTGCTCACTTCCTCCACCATCATCATCTTATTGAACCTAAGACTAGTTGTGCACAAATGACCGACTAGTTGTGCACAAATGCTCTAGTAGTAATGCACAAATAGGTCAATTATGGTCCAAAAAACTAATAAGTGAGCAGTCATTGGTACACAAGAAATTTATTAATGAACTTTTACTTATCATTTTTTAAGTTTCTTTAAAATTAGTAATTGAAAGGCCGGGTGGAGTGGTACTTTTCCCCTAATGATCAATAAGCTTTATGTAGTTTATAAGTAATTCTTTAATTATATATTCTTGTTTACCTTTTCCTATCAATGACCAATAGATCTCATCTAATTTATCAACAAATCTTATTTAGTTTATATGTGATTTAATTTTTTAATAATATATTATTGTTTCCTCCTTTACCATCAATGATCAATAAATCTTTATCAATTTTATATCTTCTAATTTTTTAATAATATAATATACTTCCCTCCTTTCCCACCAATGATTAGTACATCTTATTTAATTTATATGTTAAAATTCCTTAATAATATATTTTCTCTGCTATAATTCCTTAATAATATATTTTCTCTGCTATAATTCCTTAATAATATATTTTGGTTTCCTCCCTTTTCATCAATGATAAATAAGTTTTAAGTTTTATCTAGCTTTTACATTATACTTTTTAAATAATATATTATGATTTCCTTGTTTCACACCAATTACCAGTAAATCTTATCTAGTTTATAGGTTCAAAATTCTTTATAATATATTTTTGTTTCCTCATCCATATTTAAAAGACCAATAAAATTTATCTCGTCTTTATTAAGTTAGTCAAAATAATATGACCAAGAGTTATTAATAATCAGATATATATAAATATAAATAGTGTTGATAAAAACTCAATATACTTGATAAATTGATGTGAAGTCAATGTTTTTTTTGGACAATTGATATGGGCATGATTTCTCCGACTCTAATAGACAAGTTAAAATCATGGAATCAAATTCTTTAATTAGACTACATATTTTTGTCAATTGTTAATATAATTATTTATGTAAATCCCAATTGTTAAATTAAAGTTGTGAAATCAAATTCTACAATATGTACATCTCATGCCCATTATTTATATAAATTTAATTATTAAATTAAACTTGTAAAATCGAATAATTTTAAATATATTCTAACATCATATGTTTATATAACTCCAATTCAAAATATTTTTTAATCCGAAACTCCTTACACATTTATCAATTATTTTATAGTGTAAAAGTATCATGTTTGTTATTACACCATTAACAAATCAAAACTTAACAAATAATTAACATATTAAAAGCTCTGAACAGTTATTTAAAAGCTGTGGAGAACAGTTATTATTGTTGTGTATGAGAAAACAAATGATGCCATCCGAGGTAGCAGAGTATGTTGGTGTAGTTGGCATGCATGAGGTGTCGCTTTCCATAGAGCGGTTGGAATAAATGAGGTAACCCATTCTAATTAAACATTTTTGGCCCACATGATTGGTGGAAAGTGTCCTTGTCCTTTCCCTCGCCTTTTATTTTGTTTTTAATAATTAATTAGTTAGACTTGGGTACTTGGCACCATTCCCTACTCCTCCTCCTCCTCCTCCCTCGTTTGTTTCTTCTTATTTATTTATTTGTTGTTGACGTACAATCACACTCATTTGACAGCACTGCCATTTTTGGCATCGCCTTGTTAGTAAAAGTCAAAAGTCAAAATTTATTGTTATGCTTAGATCATGATATGTTATATATTCTTAATATATGATTTTTTTCCCCTTGATATTAATATATGTTCTTTTATTGTTTGTAGTTTCTGCGTTTGATTGTGTGAGCAACTTTTATATCGGATCACATTCTATGATCCATCATCAAGATGCAAGAAAGTTCATGGAGAAGTGCGATCCAAAACAAAACGTTTGATGGTTAAAAAATGCTCACATAATAAAATCTAGAAACTACAAACAATATCGAATGGATTGTGGAAATCTAAAAGCATTGTTACGATCTTTTAAGTATTTAGAGGTTTTTGCATATGAAGAAAATATTTCATTCACATGTTTTTGTATATGAAGAAAATATTTCAAACACACTATTGGTTTTTTTGGGGTTGTATTAAAGTAATTCATAAAATTTTATATAAAGGTGTTGGTTATAAGTCAGTAGTTTTGATTTTCTATCATATTAAAAAATATTAATATTCTTCATATTTAGTTATAATTGTAGATCTTGAATATAGATAATTTAGTCTAATTCAATTGTTTTTGATTCAAAAGCAATGATATCTAGGGCATTGACCCTTTAACATAGTCATTGACTATCAACAACACATTAACAACAAAAAACTAGACGAGAGTTCAATTGAAGTTTAGCAAAAAACTAGAAACAAGTTCAACAAAAAATAACAACAATAGGGGTATACCCTAGATTATAGTAAGCATCAACAAAAACCTAGAAACTAAGGGGCCAAATTACGTGCCCCTGTCATACTTATGACCTTCTCCCAGTCCTTAGAGAGGAACTTGAAGAGTTCCTTGGTAGCTTGCCTGTCGTTCACGTCTTCATTTATTCTGTCGCGGAGTAGGGAGAGTGTCAAAGATGAGCTATGTGCGACCCTAATGCAGAATTTATTGATATTGACCTATTGTTTGTCCCTTATGTCCAGCATGTTGTTGATAACCCTGATTTCCTCATTTAGTTTCTTGATTTCTTGCTCCAAATTGAGCCTATGGGTGCTAGGGTTTTGTAGCTCCTCCTTCATGGAATTAGTGGGTTCAGTATTCCCATCACTTTTGGGGTCTCTATCCTTGTCTTTCTTCTTTTTGGTCTTAAATTTCCTCTCTTTGCTAGTTCCTTCTAGGAAGTCCACATAATTCTTCAGGATCTCAAGGTTAGAGGGCAACCTAGATTCTAGCCCCTTAATTATATTATCCAAGTTCATTTTCATTTGGGATTCCAAAATTTGAGAAGAATTGGGTCCTATTAAGGGGATAGGGTCGACGAGGCCAACAAAATCCATGTTTGCAATGAAATTTTCTTCCTTTTTGGGGTCATTAACAATTTTCCTTTCATCATCTTCATCCATATACTCTTTAGTGGTCGTGTGAGTGCAAGCTTCCACCTTCTTATCTGCAAAGCCCTTAGAGGCTAGCCTGCGAGATCTTCGTCTACCGATAGTTTCATCTATGGGGTCTTCCTCTTCAGACCCTTCATAACTGGAATTATCTATGATAATTATTTTTCATTTCCCAACCTTTCCTTTAGAGCCTGAAGGATTCTTGTCCTGTCCCAAAGTGGACGAACGAGAAGGAGAACTTAATTCAGTAATGGTGATAGAGGATGAAAGTACTGTAGGGGAGGTAAAAGCCTCACTAGAAAGCTGGAAAAATCTAGGGGGAGTAAAAGTAGAAGGGAAATTCGCCAAAGGGAGGGAGGTGGGAAGGGGTGGCTAAACCAACACTATGTTCTTGGGAGGGCAGAGGGATAGATGGTAGTCATACAGTCTATAAATTAAGCCCCGATGAAGGGGAATTGGGGGTTTTCCTTCATTCTTGGGCTCAAGGGAATATTTGATGGAGCTCTCCATAGAATGGATTAAATAAAAGGGCAAACAAAGTAAATTGTTATTTCTAAAATGGTTAAGAAGAGGTAGGTGATAATAGTAAAAAAATTTATGGCGACCTTCCAAAGTAATATTTAACTGTTAAATCTTTGAAGAATAAAAAGTTTTTAGACATCTTCTTACTATTGGTAAGTCTTTTCACTTATGAAGTATTGCAAATATATAAAAAAGAAGCATTGTACCCTTCTTTTTAATATTGACAAGTATTTTCACTTCATTATATGTTGTATTGAAAAGATATAAAAAAATAACTACCTCTTAACTAAAAACCACTATATTTGTCTCCTATAATTTGATCTTTAGAATGATTCTTTTGTGCATACTTTACTAGAGTCTTTTCACTAGTTATTTCTGACTCACTTCTAGAATCCTCCTCACTTATATGGATTGACTCAACTTTTTCATTTTCTTCCAAAACCTCAAATGATTGCATTGTTTCGTCAACACTTACATTTACACTTTCTACTACTTTCTTCAATCTCTTGTTCTAACATTAGTATGCTTTGGTTGTCATTGAATACCCAAGAAAAATACCTTCATTAGATCTAGAGTCAAACTTACCTAAATTCTCTTCATCTCTTTTGATGTAGCATTCACTTCCAAAGGTTCTAAAATGCCTTACAAATGTCGGTCTTCCCTTCCATAGCTCATATGGTGTCTTTGTTGTCCTTAGTCTAATATAAGCTTTGTTTAAAATGTATATTGTTGTTTGGCATGCTTCTCTCTAATGCATATTTGGTAACTATGCCTACTTAAAAATAGTTCTATCCATCTCTTGAACAATTTGGTTCTTCTTTTGCACAAATTCATTTTGTTGTAGAGTTCTAGGTGTCAAGTACTATCTCTAGATTCCATGCCTTGCACAATATTCTTCATATCTATCAAATGTGAACCCTATGTCTCTATTTGATCTCAAGCATTTGATTTTTCTCTCAATTTTATTTTCAACAAATGCTTTACAATATTTAAGATTCTCAAAATCATCCAATTTCTCTTTTAGATAACCAATCCAAGACATTCAAGAGTAATAATTAGTTAGCATAATGAAATACCTATCACCTTGTAGACACTTTGTCCTCATAGGAGCACACATTTCAACATGAATCAACTCTAATGGATTTGTGGTAGAATACTTCTTAGTAGGAAATTTGGTATTTGTTTTCTTTCCTTCATGAAATGGTTTGCAATTGGTATATGGAGGCTTATTGATCTTAAAAATGTCTCTTACCATTCTCTTTGAGCTATTTCTCATAAGATACTCAAAATTGATGTCCCAATCTTTTGTGCCAAAACCAAATTCCTTCTCTCTCTCTATGATGAAATATTTTTGTCCATTTACTTTTCTCAAATTTAATACAACATTATCAGTTCTACTTCCTTCTACAACTAACTCTCCAATATCCTTCTTTTTCATTTCACAATCTTTCTCACTAAATGACAAAATATATCCATTGTCACACATTTGACTTATTCTTAGAAGATTATGTTTCAAACTTTCCACATACAAAATATTATAGGTTCTTATCTTGCCACCATAAAGACTCAATGTACACATTCTAGCCATCCACTCAACAAAATTGTTACCAAGAGTAACATATCTACCATCATACTTTTTGAGATTCATGAACTTTCTTTTTCCTCCAGTCATGTGACTTGAAAGTCCCCTATCAATATTTCACAAATTCTTCTCCTTTTGGAAGAGCAGTTTGAGCCACTAGAGATTTCTCAGTCCTTTTCTCTTCTAGTTTCTTCTTCAAAACCTTTCTAGAGACACTAGTTTGTCTTATAGGGTTGTTTCTGTATACACCTAAACATGGTCTGAAGATAATTAATTGAATAAGAAATTATTTAATTAATCCTCCTTCCCAATTTAATTGAATTCACTAAGCAATTTAATTAAATTCTCCCATTCATCTACCTATGAATAAATCTAAGGATTTATTTAATAGGTTCATTTCAATAATCTCCTTTGATTAATTAATTCAAATTAATTAATTCTTGTCCATCAAAATCATTTCTTCTAATCCTCTAATTAATTAAAACAAATCAATTATGAGTTGTTGAAATTAATTAGCCTCTTCTTATTATTTAAATTTTTAAATTCAAATTCTCCTAACTTTTAACCACCTAACCCAACCATTCCTAAACCTAACCCATTCCATTTACCCACATGTCCCCTTTCCTTGGACACTTTGCCCTCTCACGAGTAAAGCTTTGTGACACTTGTCACTAAGTGTTCCCTTTCATCTAACCTCTTCTAGAAGCTTCTTGACACTTGTCACCATGGAGATGACATTGTCTCCTTTCATCCAACCTCTTCTAGAAGCTTCTTGACACTTGTCACCATGGAGATGCCATTGTCCCCTTTCATCCAACCTCTTCTAGAAGCTTCTTGACACTTGTCACCATGGAGATGACATTGTCCCCTTTCATCCAACCCCTTCTCCTACCAACCTCCAATTATCCCCTTTAATCCAACCTCTTTGCCAACCTCCTCCAATTTAACCATTGATATCTTCAAATCAATCTTGACCATTGATTCCTGCCACCTCATCCCTAACCTTTGGAAATCCTATAAATAGACCCCATTTTGGAGTTCAAAGGAACCCGATTGATCCCATCTCATTTGCATTCAAGCATTGTTATTATAGGCATATAGCTCTTAGCAAATCATTCTTAGCATTGTTATCATGTTCAATTTTATCTTAATTGCATCTTCATTCTAGCTTATTTTCTAGAATAATCATGAAATCATTTAGCTTAATCATGCTATCATTACTAGCTTATGCATCTTCATCATTTAAATCCTCCATTTAAGTGTAGTCAAGTCACTAGAATTTGCATAACCAGATCTAAGAGAAAAATTCATACTCGCATTTACTAGGAGGCAATAGATCGATTAGCTATGGTTTTATCTTTCGTTGATTAATTTTCTAACCATTGCTTGTAATGATTTATTGAGTGTTTTGTGTTGTAGCTGCAGGTATAACAGGTACACACTTCACAGCTACAGGACATTTTGGTGCCCACCGTGGGGTTAGAGCCTTGCATATATCTTTCCAATATCCTGTCTAGTTCTCACAAATACAAATTTAACGCATTTTTAATCCAAATTCACGCTTGTCCTAACTCTTTTCTGTAGAACGATTGTCAAAGATACGTGTGTCAAAGACCAAATTCAAAAACCAATCAATGACTACTAATGGATCTATTTTGCAGGTTGCCTAAAAGAATTCAACAAAACTTTGTGTATTCCTTAAAGTTTTTTTATGCACACTTGATTTTGGCTAAAAATGAACAATCATGTATGTTGTGTTTTTGATGATAGGCGAGTATGCTCACCTTTCTTAGGTGATCAGAAAGATAGAGTCATCTTTTGCTTTCATTAGTGCATATCTTTAGCAGGCTTGCCCTCCGAAGGAGCTAAAAACTATTAAAGCCATTATGGCCGGTGTGAGGGGAATGACCTAAGTGGGAACGGATAACGCCAAGTAATCCAACCCACTATAAAATAAATATGATTTGATGAAAATCAAAGCAATGGCAGTGCTCGAGAATAGCTCTCCTCTGTACCTTCGGGTATATCAAACCTTGGTTTTCAAGGCTGGGCGACCTCTTAATTGAGTATTATACCCCGACATGCCAAACAAATCCCTTACTAGTGCCGGTTAAAATAGAAGCTACCCGATTCACCTCTGAAAGGGTGATAATCTTTGTGCAAGAGAGATAGTAACTCTCCCAAGACACTTTCCATATCGTGCCCCCATTAGCATTTGGAGTTAGATAATACGGTGTTGAGAATCCATTGCGTGAGGCTCAGCGGTCGTATTCTGATTAGCTATTGGGTGTGTACCTAAGTCAGCAAGCAAAGGTTTTCATTCTCAGCCAATTTCCTTAGGGTTTAGCATGCTTGGAGTCACTTATCATATCATGTGTTTGTTGTGTAATCATCCCTATATTGAAAAAAATCAGACATCTAAAACTGGAAAACATAAGCAAAACATCAAAATCACTAATCAAAATTTGGCAAAACAAACTTTTTTTTATCTCTATCATGTTATCTGTCGTATGAGTTAAGTTCTCTATCGTACAAGTCAGGTGATTTGTCGTACGAGGAATTTGTTTTGTCGTATGGTTCATAAAGTTTTGTCATACGAGTCTCTACTTTTTCAAAGGAAATTTTTGATTTATCGTCTGGTCTTGTATCTTTTGTTGTTTGGGGTTGTGTATTGTGTCGTACGAGTCTCTGTTTTTGCCAGTCCAGAGCTGTGTCTTGCATGACTTTTTCAGGTCATCATTCTGCTTGATCAATTTTCAGTATTCATAAACATCCGTTATCTGTCATTCGATGCTTAAATTGTCTTCTTGGTTTGCTTGGTCAAGTTATCATCCATCAAAATCAGACTTTAGAACATATACACCTCAATATTTTCAAGTGCTCACCCTCAACAAGTTCAAAATTTAAACATCTTAAAGTGCATTATCACCCTTTTTGGTAAACTGATCACTCAGACAAAGTTTCTCATCAGGATCAATCATCGTTTATCACAAAATTGAAACGTTTGGTCAGGATAATCTTGTCCCACATCGTAGGATATATCATTCCTACTAGACTTTCTTTTTATCAAATCATCATCATTGCACTCCTAAACCGAAGATCGAAAAACTCGCAAACTTTTAAACACTTGAATCCTCTTTTAGTGTCATATCACTCTATTGCCTTGACATTGACCATTGATCACTTATCAAAAAAAACTTTTAGATAATCGAACCCTTGAAACGAAAACAAAAACATTTGGAATAGTTGAAAACCATATCAACATGACATACCAAAGCAAAATACAAGTAACAAGTCAATATATCAGAGCAATCAAACAAGTTCAAAATCAAAATCCAACTATTTTAAAACCTCACAAGGAATCAAATACATCTCAAAAGAAAGGTGGCTCTTTTATGCAACTCATAAAAAGATCCCTAAAGGACTTGGCTAAAGAAGATCAAAATCGTGCACCTATGTCTAGCAATGGCTCATCCCCCCATAAGCAAATTGACTCTCCAAAGGCATCTATTCCTACACCTCTTGAAAGCTTGCAAAAACCTTCCATAGCATCCTCACCAAACAATATATCCATCAAGCCTATTTCAGAGGATCCTATTCAAATCTTATCTCCTTCATATCCAAGCATTAATTCCTTGCAACACCCACATAGCGCTTCCTTGCAAATTGAAGTCCTCATTCATAGAACGCTTGTTAAATGTGTCCTAATAGATGGGGGAGCTGGCTTGAACATTTTCTCCATGAATCTTGTTTGTGCTCTAGGCTATTCAAAAGATGCAGTTGATCCCCGGAAAAAGATAAAAATCAAAGCACATAATGAAGAAGAGCATTCATCTAAAGGAATGGTGACATTACCCCTTAAAGTGGGACCTTTGCAGAAGGACATAGCATGCCAATTTATAGACGTGGACCTACCATACAATATACTCTTGGGGAGAGCATGGATTCAAGACATACAAGCTATTACATCAACATGTCATTAGTGCTTAAAATTTCCATACAATGGACATGAAATCACAATATCAACAGACTCAAATCATTGCAGTGTTGTAATAATCTGAAATCAGCTCAAGAGGTCGTTGTTTCACATAACAAAGAGGTAGCAACTTCAAGCACACAATCCAAGGAACAATCATTTGCATTAATTTTGTCAAACATGAAAAAACAAATACAACTAAGAGATGTAGTTCACAGTATGCAGAACAAACTTTAGGAACTAGCCTACTTGAATCAGAATCACATTCAGTTGACATGGACTTAAACGAAGATGATCAGGAGTTTCTTATGCAAGGTCATTCTGATGAGAGTACCGTTCTAGACATCGACATACATATCGAAAGCTCCATCATCTCTATCATGACCCCTAATATCTTTGAAACATCTCAACCTGAAGATCCTTTATCGTTAATCTATCCTGAACCTATGGACTGGGAAAATGAAGAACCTACTACTATTGATACCTTTCCTAATGACCGTGCCATTTCCTTATATCTCAATGAAATCAAACCCACAACAACTTTCACCAAGGATTCTGCTAATGTATCTTCTAGTCAAGTGGGTGTTAAATCTCCTAGTCGCAAAAGTGAAAATCAAGAAAAAAATATTAGGTATAATGCTGAAAACCATTTATTGGCAACATTAGACCTAGAAAAAGTAAAAATAAAGGACGAATCTAACGGTGAAAACCTCCTTGGGGTGCCGGAAGATGGGAGATTTGACACCTTACCTGAATTTTATCAAGAAAGTTCATCCATTTTGATAGAACCAACAGAGGCAATTATCATTGGCACAACTGATCTTCATCTAGCAATCTCTCTATCAAATCTAGCAAGGCATAAATATTTGGAACCCTTCAAAAGCTGCAAAATCAACTTTACCTGTTCATATACAGACATTTCAGGGTACGATCCATATCTTACAATACATCACCCAAATATTAGTCCAGGAGCAGACATCAATAATAGAACACAACACGGATCAGGAGCATGCATTCTATTCATCACACTACAAGGTCATACAATCCCAAAAGCTACAAATTAAGGTTTCCATGCACCAACAATACAACAGAGTATGGAGATTTGGTTACAGGTATCAAAATGGCTATAGAATGAAACATTACACAACTTCAAGTCTTTGGAGACTCCCAGCTCGTCATTAATCAAATTAATGATGACTATCAAACAAAAGATGAAAAATTGATGCCTTATAAAAAGATGGTTGATGATATCAAGAAATAATTTTTAGAAATTGTATATGCATGTAAAATTCATCTTATTCAAAACAATAATCAATTAATTAGAAATCAAGGGAAATCACGAATCCCTATCTAATCAAAGAATCTAACAAACAAGACAATGAAATAATGCAAATATCAAGAAATAAGAATTATAATAATTCAATGAAACTCCCTATTCCAAGATTGCATATCACTTCCATTGCTCTTCTCTTCTCCGTGGTATGATGGCTCTCAGATATTGCGCTGGTAACCTGCAAGTGACACAAAGATTCGAAGTTCATGATTATTGAAAATGGAGATTGGATGCTCAATTTATAAAAAAATGGAGAAGATTGATTGAAAGATGAAACAAATTGATCAAGAGGTGGAACTCACATGAAAATTGATAGTTGAACTGCTGATTGTAGGAGTGAAATTCAATAGATTGAATAGATCAATTGAGTCAACTGATTGAGAAAAAAATAATTGAGGGAAGAAAAAGAATGATTGGTGGAAATAACGAAGATGACACAGAAAGCTTAATTTAGAAAAAGCTAACTGAAAGATGGAAATAGAAGTTGGAGAGATAATGATTTAATTAATTAATTGATTTAATTAATTAATTTAACATTTGCTTGCATTTAGATTTAGATTTTCAATTTAATCTTTGCATGATATTTAATTCAAATAATTGAATTTATTTTAATTCAATTTAGTATTTGAATATATTTAGAACTTGACTTTGATTTTCAATTTGGTTTTTGAAATCATGCACATATAATTGAATTTGGAAGAAATTAGAAGAATATGAAATTAAATGAAATTAGAATTTGGGGATTTGGAATTGAAGAATTAGAAGAATTAATTAGTTAATTAAATAATTTAAAGAAACTATTTAATTATTTAAAAAGAGAATTTAATTAAATAATAAAGATTATTTAATTTAAAGGTTTTAAATCATAATTAATTAAGTAATAAATATTTAATTAATATTTAGAAGAGGGTTGAATGATTAGATGATGATAGGATTGAGATAGAAATTGAGAATTAATCAGAATTAATTAAATAATAAATATTTAATTAACATTTAAAAAATGGTTAAAATGATTAAATGATGATAGAAATAGAAAATAGAACAATTAGTAAGATTATGAGGAAATATGACATTAGAAGAATAAGAAATAATTAAAGAATTATTTAACTAAATAGATGAATAATTAGTACATGATCAATGAGACATTTTTAGGTGTCTACATTTGCCCCTCTTTGAGATAATGTCAGAACGACGTTGTTTCAAAGAAAACGAAAAATTTATGCCCCAGTATGCCCCGATGACACTTAGGGTCTAAATATGCCCCCTCGAGAGATTGTTTGTGCATTAAAGACATGAATGATCTCTTAGAAAAAGAAGAATGTGAGATGAAAGATAAAAGAGTGGTTAGTTGATTAGAGATAGAGATAGGTGATGTGAAGATGATATTGAGATAGAATATGAGAGAATAGATTGATGAAATAGAATAATGTTAGATGAGAATTAGAAGCAATTGAAGATGATTGAGAATGAAATTGAATGAATCATGGACCCGTGTCATTATTTTTTTGTTGCGGAATATATTCATCATTGAGCCTTATTATTGAACAATGGAGCTTTGCACATCAGGGTATAAGGAACCAAGATGTAAAGATATCTCATTGAAGAAACAAACACATAGTAGACAAGCAACAAACAAAGAAAAAGATAATGCCCATCATGGCTCCTCTAGTCACTTGTGGACATCCCTGAGTAGCATAGGAACATAATTTGTTGCCAAATGATAAAAGATAAAGACTGACCCAGACAAAATTCAGCAGCTATATTTGACCTTGTGCCTTCGTTCTCAGTTGCTTGATGTGATAGTTGATAATGTCTGATCTCAGAAAGTTACGGACCCCGTTTAAGACTGACCTGTCTGATTTCGAGTGTATCCTCTTCTGTTTAAGACAAGATAATGACCACGTTGATATGGATATGATACGATTGATAAGACAGTTTGATCAGTTGATTGCAGATGTTTGACTGGATAGTCATATCCTTTGTTAACTTCGTGCGAAGTGTTTGCTGGATATCTGCTAGGGTATTTGTTTCTCACGAGACATTTTATTGCAAGTTTTTTAATTGATTGATTTTTGATTTTTAGTTCTTTTCCAAAAGATTTTTCGATGTTTTTGGATTATGTAGATTGCCATTTGAATGTTTTTGGATTGATTTTTTTAGGATCTTATTTGAATGTTTTTGGTTGATTTTTGTAGGATTGTATTTGAATGTTTTTGAATTATTTTTTCAGGATCGTATTTGAATGTTTTTGAATGATTTTTTCAGGACTTTGTATGATTTTTAGGATTTTTTCAGTTATGCTCCCAGTGTGTAGACATGTATGACATGATGATCTGCAGAATTCACGTGGAGACAATGAATTTTTGACATGACCTATGTGAATGCAATATGCAGGATGAAGATGCATTTCCTATTCAAAAAAGGTTGATTGTGTTTGTTGTAGCATTTGTAATTCATCAATTGAAATGGAGGTACAAAAACATTTCATAGATAAGCGATCAATCGATCCCTAAGGCCCTTTGGAACATTCAAATCAACACACTTAGTGATTAGGATTTACAAATGGAGATGCGGAAAAATTCCCCACTGGTTCTTGAAACTTTGATCTTCGTTTTCCCATGTGTGTGCAAATGAGTTAATTCTTTCTCTTGTGTTCACTAAAGATCCTTAGCATCCTATATGACTAGCTACATGGATTATCCTATCTTCAAAAGCATCCTGAATAGAGCCTTGTTGCTAGCAAGCCTTGAGAGCTCTGACGAGGTTATAGACTGTAATTTATCAAATATTGCTCCATTGCCAGTAGGTGTTCATAGCCCTGATGGAGTTACTTGCATGTTCCCATAGTCAAGCTTTTTGGCACACTCGTATGCGTGATATTTCAGTTATATATCATTGCTCTTTTGCCTTGAGATGGATATTTGGCATAGCTCTTTTTCTTTTTATTTTCTTGCCTTGACTTGTAAGTAATGAAACCTACTTGGGTGTGACAATTACAGTGGCGCTGAAGTAAAATTTTAGATTTTTCACTAGTCATATGATCAACTAGGTGTCTCGAGTCAATTAGAGATTTATTGTGTTTGAGATATAACAATTGATAGATTTTGGGTTAACAAGTCTCAAATAGTGAAATCACTACCCAACCATAAGTAAAGCGTCATCATAGGGTAATGTTGAAAATAAATGATCTTAGGATCTCAAAGACTTCATGTTTGAATATCTAAGAAAGGAAATGACCCTTGTTTCTCTTAGATGCAAATAGATGATAAACTTGAATAGTTGCCTTGTTTTATTGATGCTGCTATATGAAAATGCAGAAATTTTGCGAATGCAACTTCTAAATATGATGTGCTTAGAAAGAGACTATATGTGATGCAATGCTTTGTATAAAATGATATGCAATGCGAAAAGTAAAACCTAAACTAAACCAACCCTTATATATAATATTTGTGTAGGTAGTTCATTGGTCTTTGTTTGAAGAGTCAGATAAAGATGTCTTTTTCAATAGGATATAAGGACTCAATTGGGTGTATATGTTCAACTTCTCCAATGTTGATTTTCTTATTTTTTGGATTCTGTGGATCATCAGATGGAAATCGAGCTCTAGAACCCATGAATTCAGCTATAGCATCATTATTTTCAAAGACATCCAATTGTGGTAGGTTCTCTTGCCCCCAGTCTATCAAGTATGGGTGTATGAGGAAAATTGAATCTAGCTCTGAAGTTGTGACATAAGCGGGTGTTATGCCTGTTTTTATTGATGCACTTGAAGAGGATGATTAAACCAACTAGGTGTTGATCTTATTAGCTGGTGTTATGTTTGTTTTTGTCACTACATTAGCATTTGATGATGATTCACATACAATTGTTGACAAGTTTCTCTGTGTAGTATGATCTAGATTGATGATTTCATTGATAAGGGGTTCATGAACAACTTGTGTAGAGGGATTGGGATCATGAGGAGAAATGACAAGTTTATTTGAGAGGGAACATTGTGAGGAACATGGAGGATTATGACATGGAGATGAAGGGATGGAGGAACCTTGATCAGGGTTTGGAGAAATAATGGGATCTTGTTTAGGACATGAAGGTAAAGTTATGATTTGATCTTGGTTTGTAAAGGGATTACTATGAAGGATAGAAGGGATGTCTTGATCTTGTTTAGGAGGCGAATGTTGGATGGGACTTGAAATGACACTTTGTTCTTGAGATGGAAGGGTTTGATTATGAATGGAATAGAAAAGAGCGAGGGGATCATCATAAGATTCTTGGTAGGTGGGATCTTGATAAAAAATTGGGTAGGATGGAAGTGGTTGTTCTTGATCTTTATTTATTTCAAGACTCATTTCTTTTGATTTTGGATCATCCTCTTGACATGGGGAAGGAGTTTGGAAATGCATGGGATATTGTTGGAATGTTTCAACATTTTGGCTTGATGAGAAAGGATTTTGAATGAGACTCTCTAAATCATGACTTGGATTGGATTGGTTTTGTGCTATGGATACCCCTTGGGAGGTTGTGTTATTAGATAAAGATGGTGTGGATTGGTCTTGCGTGACTTCAGGGGATGATGAAATGGTTGATAGATATGGTTGATTTAGGCTTTGGTTGAAAGGGATTTGATTTTGGTTGAAAGGAGTATGATTTTGGGTGAAAGAGGTTTGATTTTGGTTGAAAAAGGTTTGATTTTGGTTGAATAAATTTTGATTTGGACTTTGGTTGAAAGGGGTATGATTTTGGGTGAAAG
Organism: Cryptomeria japonica; assembly: GCF_030272615.1. Classification (NCBI taxonomy): domain Eukaryota; kingdom Viridiplantae; phylum Streptophyta; class Pinopsida; order Cupressales; family Cupressaceae; genus Cryptomeria; species Cryptomeria japonica. The sequence goes on from NC_081407.1 coordinate 335,460,518, forward strand.
AGGTTTGAATGTTGGGTTGATATGAATTTTGTTTTGGACTTTGGTTGAATGGGGTTTGATTTTGGTTGAACGAGGTTTGAATGTTGGGTTGATATGAATTTTGATTTGGACTTTGGTTGAATAGGGTTTGATTTTGGTTGAAAAGGGTTTGATTGTTGGGTTGATATGATTGGTATGATTGATATAGTGGGTTTAAAGAAAAAGAAGGTTTGCATGACTCTAATGTTGGTTGAAGTGAGGTAGGAACAATTTTGTTGAAGAATGAAGGTTGGCATGTTTGAATGGTCTCACAAGAATAAGAATGTTGGTCTGACACTGATTTCCTTGTGGCCATCACTTCTCTCATCATGTTTTCTAACCATCCCCTATGGTTGTCAGGACTAGCCATGTCTGTCACTTGTTGTTGTAAAGTCTTGATCTATTGAGCTAAGGTTTCTATGGATGGCGATGGAATAGGAATGAAAGGGATGAATCGTCCACCTTCCCTACAAAATGTATAATGCCAGTCCATGATGTTTGCTTGTTTGGTTTGGACCTAGGATCACAACATGTAAGATATTTTCTCCATTTCTCTGAATGTGACAATGTTTGATTGAACTTGACCAACTTGTTTGAGTTGAGGTTGAGTTTGATTGATCCTCTAATTGTGTTTTGGATGTTTGGGGTATGATTTTCTAGGATGATTATGCAAATGATGATGACACAAGACAAACATATATGAGGATGATAATGAGGACTATGTAAGGACTATGCAAGGACTTAGGATGATAATAATGAAGTAAATGAGGATGTAAGTGGGACTATGCAAAAGACGTAGGATGATAATGAGGACGTAAGTGGGACTATGCAAAACACGTAGGACGATAATGAGGACGTAAGTGGGACTATGCAAGGACTATGTAAAAGACTGCCTAGGGTCACAAGTATGTAAGGACTATTGAGTTTTGGTTTCAAAATGGACTGTTTTCTGTAACTTCATGTGTGGGATAATGTTTTGTAGTTTTTCAAATATGAGAACAATTGCTGGTAGGTATGTATAGCTGGCTAACTCAATTTTCATACAATCTCAAAAAATTCAGAGATACGTGGGATAGGGCCTGAAATAGCCCAAGGGACTGACTCAATACTGGTCTAGCACAATGATACATAAAAAAGAACAAAATACAATCTTAGGCTGGATAGTGGACACCATTCAATGAGGCCCTTATGAAATACCAAGACAAAATGAACAGATAGAGAGTCTGGCAGCACTGGCTCCACTCCACGACACACACTTCTCAGGCATGCCAGTCTCTCTTACCCCGAAGATCCAAAGATCTTATTGCTGAGGGATTCTTGTATCATAGTGTAAGGTACATGAAGGGTATCTATGGGGTACGATCCGCACTCCTGGAATCACTGAATGTAGGTTTTTTGGCAACTAAATTGGTTCTTAATATTAGGTTTCGAGGGATCCCTATCCAATGATGGATTCTCAGAGTAAGCCACTTAAGACTTTAGTTGAGCTTATCGGCACAGGGAAGGCCCCCACATACGTCGAATTCACTCAACACTCTAGCCGCCTGACCAATATATTTATATAGCGGCTCGAAAAACCCGCTTGAGAGTACACTGGGAGAGATGATATCCTCAATGCATCCCAATTTGAAGTACCTCTGTGGGGTGATGAAATCCCCAGTCAAAGATACCCCTCACTACGTAGAATAAAAGAAAATTTGGATGTCGTTGTCACCTTCCTCCTTTCTCCCAAGACCCCGAAGGTGGGTGGAAAGTTAGTTAGTGAAATAGTAGGTCCACCCCAGACACAATAAAAATTCTTTACCTGAAGAAAAAGACAAATGATTTAATGTAATGCAGCTTGATTCACGTTCATTTTATAGCTCAATATAGGTGTTAGATACGCATGTGCATGTCTATTTTAAACACCAAATTGAAATATGAAGGCATACATGTCAATTTTCAACCATTTGTTGATTTTAAGCACCAAAAACCAAGTGTGAGATACATGAATGTCAATTTTAGCCCATGTTCATTTAAAGCACCAACAACGAAGTGTGAGATTATCCATGCATGTCCATTTTAACTATTGTTGATTTTAAGCACCAAAAATGAAGTGTAAAGTGTGCATGCAAAAATACTAATCTAATCATCTCTGCAAATCCACCATAGGCTGTAAACAAAAGATTGGTAGTAAAGTCCAAACAACAGAAAACAAAAACTCAAAATTTGACAGAAACTAATGCGTAATCCTACCTGTGCGAATGCATGATACTTACAGACTGAATGCATGAACCTGACAGAACGAATGACAGACCGAATGCGTGATGAAGACTGATAGATTGCGTAGCACCAACAAGGCGATTGCGTGACATAAGGCAGACAACAACAAAAGTTAAAAACTAAAAAAAAGAAAAGAAACTAAAGCCAATCAGGAACCTGCAAAACCAATTGTGAAGCCCTAGCCAAATCTCTCATCATCCATTCAATATTGATTAGATCATATTTAATTGTATAAGAAAGAACTAGGCTATTATATCTATCTAAGGCTAGTTGCTCTTCTGAATCCTGTATCAATTTTTTTTCCCGGAGAACCTTTTGATAGCGTTTGGCTTCTCTTCTTTGTTGTTTCGTCCTTCTTGCACCTGAAATCCTGAATTGTACTTTTCTTGCCATAAACTATTATAATCAAATAAAAAAGTAATTTGATCCCTGATTAACCCAATTTGAGACATAATTAGATAGATGAAATAACAGACGAAAGAAAAATTTAAACAACAATTGACCCTACAGATGCGTGATGCAGAAAGGGCAATTGCACGATCTGGACAGGGTGATTGCGTAGCCTTGTCAGAACGAATGTGTGACAACGAAGGGTTGAATGCGTAATTCTATCTATTCAATTGCGTGACAATGTAAGCTTGATTGTGTGATGGAAAATCTTTTCTCGAAATTCATGCAACCTGCAAAAAAAGATAAAAAATCCGTACGATCTGCAAAAATCACACAGAACACAGAAAAGGTTAAATTACTGTTAGTTCACATTGGGTTCACCAAAATGTGTACTGATGTAAAATTCATCTTATTCAAAACAATAATCAATTAATTAGAAATCAAGGGAAATCACGAATCCCTATATCTAATCAAAGAATCTAACAAACAAGACAATGAAATAATGCAAATATCAAGAAATAAGAATTATAATAATTCAATGAAACTCCCTATTCCAAGATTGCATATCGCTTTCATTTCTCTTCTCTTCTCTGTGGTATGATGGCTCTCAGATATTGGACTAGTAACTTGTAAGTGACACAAAGATTCGAAGTTCGTGATTATTGAAAATGGAGATTGGATGCTCAATTTATAGAAAATTGGAGAAGATTGATTGAAAGGTGGAACATATTGATCAAGAGGTGGAACTCAAGTGAGCTCACATGAAAATTGATAGTTGAACTACTGATTGTAGGAGTGAAATTCAATAGATTGAATAGATCAACTGATTCATGTGATTGAGGGAAGAAAAAGAATGATTGGTGGAAATAAAGAAGATGACACAGAAAGCTTAATTTAGAAAAAGCTAACTGAAAGATGGAAATAGAAGTTGGAGAGATAATGATTTAATTAATTAATTTAGCATGTGCTTGCATTTAGATTTAGATTTTTAATTTAATCTTTGCATGATATTTAATTCAAATAATTGAATTTATTTTAATTCAATTTAGTATTTGAATATATTTAGAGCTTGACTTTGATTTTCAATTTGGTTTTTGAAATCATGCACATGTAATTGAATTTGGAAGAAATTAGAAAAATATGAAATTAAATGAAATTAGAATTTGGGGATTTGGAATTGAAGAATTAGAAGAATTAATTAGTTAATTAAATAATTTAAAGAAACTATTTAATTATTTAAAAAGGGAATTTAATTAAATAATAAAGATTATTTAATTTAAAGGAATTAAATCACAATTAATTAAATAATAAATATTTAATAAATATTTAGAAGAGGGTTGAATGATTAGATGATGATAGGATTGAGATAGAAATTGAGAATTAATCGAAATTAATTAAATAATAAATATTTAATTAACATTTAAAAATGGTTAAAATGATTAAATGATGATAGAAATAGAAAATAGAATAATTAGTAAGATTATGAGGAAATATGAAATTAGAAGAGTAAGAAATAATTAAAGAATTATTTAACTAATTAGATGATTAATTAGTACATGATCAATGAGACATTTTTAGGTGTCTACAGAAATAACTCTCCAACAGATTCCAAGGAATGACAACAAAGAAATAGATGCCATGGCTACACTTGCTTCTCTCCTCCAGACATAGGAAAATCAACAACGTTATGAATTCCTGGTGGAAGAGTTGTTTTACCCTACTCATAACTGTGCTGATTCCCAAACTATCTATCACCTTGTGGGGCATGATTCCTCCCGCTATGGCCAAACTTACACATATCTCAAAGATAACACCTTACCTCCCGACTTATCGAAAAATCAAAAGAGAAACTTTATTCACCAATCCTCCCATTTTACTCTCGTCGTGGATACCCTGTTTAAACGAGGTCTAGATGGTACTCTCTTAAGATGTCTTGAACAAGAAGAATCTGAGAAGGCCTTACATGAAGTCCATAAAAAAATTTATGGCACTCATTCAAGTGGTCTTACCCTTTCGAAAAAACTCATACACTTGGGCTATTATTGGTCGACTATGGAACTGATCCAGGAACGAAGACAAAATGTCTTTGATCATTTAAAGGTATATAAACAAAAGAATGTGCTAGAGCTATAATCATAGGGTCAAACCATGAGTCTTTCAAGTGGGAGAACTAGTACTAAAAGAAAATCCATGCAACCAGGCAGAGCGAGAAAAGAAAGGAAAATTTGAACCAAATTGGTTAGGTCCATTTGTGATCAGAACCGTATTTGGATCAAGAGCATATCAGTTATCAACACAGGACAGGGATCAACTCGAGGAATCTATCAATAACATGCATCTGAAGAAATTTTATGTCTAAAAAAAGCTAGAAAAAATAAAAAATAGTGAAAAAGCAAAAAAAAAAAAATAGTGAAAAATGAAAAATAAAAAAATAAAATATGAGAAAAAGTACAATAAAAATAGACGGTGAAAACCTGGCAAATAGGCGCTTTTGGTTCGCTAGCTCTTCCATCTATTAGTTCATGTATCTTTCTGTTAGGCCCAATATGGAAAGCTAATGTACTGAGAGGGGAGGGGTGAATCAGTACTGCAAAAATTTTCTTGAATAATAACTTTACTGTTATGCATAAACAGAATAGTGCAGTAACATAAAATAAAGTTAAAACAAATAGATAACAATCATACATGATTCACTCCATAACACATATATTTTGGTTACGCAGAAACTCTTGGTTAGAGAGAAAAACTGCGGTGGGGATGGCACCCACAACTTCACTACTGCAATAATAAAGAGTGCTCGGTTAGAGCTACATTTTAGCTATTTCTGATAGCTTACTCTGTTAGAAATAACAAGATCTGTTAGATCTACCTTTCTAAAGGATTTTACAACATTTATTCTGAATGCTGCACCTGGTTAGAGGCTTTACAATTTATAGACTTGATTAGAGTCTTTTACCCTGTTAAAGGTTTCTCTTTCAACTTCACAATATTACAATAAAATAATTACAAATATTTGCAACTTTACATCTGAAATGTTATAGCAGATTCTATGTGCTCAGAATAGATTACCTTGCTTATAGCATACCTCGGTAACCCATATAGTAACTCGGTAAACCCTTCTGTTTACTTTGTTCTTCGACTATTCTCTGAAAACCTTCTTGGTGACCTCTGTGTCTCTGTAATAGTCTTCTTACACACATATACACCCTTAACTCATGCTATATAAATAGATCTCTTAAGACGGTGATCCAATTCATTGCTTCGATCTTACAAACATGATTCCTCGAATGAATAACTATACAAAATATTTCATTGGTTAGATTGATCTCAAAATCATACACAAACTTCTAGTGCAATTTCCAATGTGATAACGGTTCGATGTGCCTCGATCTTGTAACACATTTTCATATGCATGTCCAGGTTCAATGTATCTGGTAACACATTTCACTCGATTCATGTCAACTCGGTGTGTCATCTTTACTGCTCGGTAGCCATAAAAAGATACTCGGTAGATAGCTCGGTGTGTACTGCGTTCTGTGACTGCTTTCTTCTGTAACCAACTAGATTGTGCATACCGACTTCTCTGTGTATACTGACTGCATGATTCGGTAGTGCTAACTGACTAGAGTATATAGTATGACTTTGAATATAAAAACTAATGGCAACTTGATAAGTAGTAACAATCTCCCCTTTTGACATTAGTTGAGATGTTTGACAAAAAATACTTTCAAAGTCATAACTCAAAAATCTATATACTTTGCAAAATGACTATATTTGACAGTATATACAATAGTCAATGAAAAAGTATATTTAGATATACTCCCCTTATCATTATACTGTACATAACTCTGATTTTTGCATGCTCGGTTCTGTGTTTGTGTGCTCTGCTTACTGTCCTTGGATACTCTGCATACTCTGCTCGGTATACTCCCCCTGTATACAATACTCCGAATACTGTATCAAAACTGTATCACAAAAACTGTATTACGCCCCAAATATATATAGTATCACTCAATATGTTATATTACTCCCCCTTTTTGACAAATATCAAAAACTTATTTCCCATCCGGGGGTGGTAACTGATCAAAAATAGATTTATACTTCTTCCGGGCGTCAGTGAGTGCGACAGAGAGTGCATCCTTTACACTTTCCATTAAAGAAGTTTGTGCATGAATATCAGCCAATAGGGATATTAAGCCATCAAGAGTGCTTCCCTCTTGTGTAGTAGATAGGCGTGTAGCTCGGTTAATCTGTTCTTGAACTGATGAAAGATGAGGAAGGAATAATGTCTGGAGTGTCATTATATCCATCCTGATCTTGTGTTCTTCATTTCTTAGTTCCAATTGTCGAGCCATGAGCTGTTGAAGCTTTGTATAAAAATTCTGAACTAAATTGGGCTCAGTGGTCAACTTATTTGAGAGATTGGTGATCTATTTCTCAATTGCATTAGTTTTATTCTTGATGTCTTTAATGAATATAGAAAATGTACAAAGTTTCTGAAATAAATAAAGAATATTCTTGAGTTGTGGGGACAACTCAGTAATGAATTTGACAAGTTTGACTTTGCCAATAGCTAGAGCTTTTTGTACCTCTTCTATCATTTTTGCAGTAAGCTCCTTGTCTTTGAGCTTGCTCAAATACTCAGATGCATCTACTCCGGATGTTTCTATTTGATTAAGGAGTTCATCCAGTTGAATGTGGATGGCTGCATCGTTGACACTATAGCTGTAGGTAGCATATCTGATAGCAGTGTCTTCACCTTCTGAACTACTTTATTCTTCTTTTGTATGGCCATCTATTTTTCTTGTTCGGCCTTTGCTTTGCATAGTTCACCAAAATCAATGAGTGCTTTCCCCTTTAATTTTGATATATCCACATTGGGCAACACTATTGGTTTAGATAAATCAACTTTGAAACTATGCTTTTTGACCTTCTTCTCTTTACCTTTTGTTGGTTGGACCAAGACAATAGCTTGAGAGGCTTGCTGACCCTCGGTAGGTTGCTCGATAGAGGCAACACTTTGGTCGGTTCCTATAGCTGCTATGGTGTCTTTTGGTGTCTCGATACTGGGTGTCTCAACTGCTACATTTTTGGTGCTCGAGGGTGCTTGAGAGGTCTGGTCTTGAGTAGTTTGTTCTCCTATTGTAGACTTGTGACCTTTGGTGCCTAGTGCCGTATCCTGAGGAGCTTCGATAGAGACAGGTGGATTGATCGGTGGATAAGGCTGAACTTGTTCTAAAACAGATTCACTCGATACAAGTTTTGCATATGTAGTGCCTTCTATCATCTCCTACTCATGTTCCTCTGTATCCATGACATCTTCATCAATTTGAATAGTGTTAGCCGGGTCATGCTTGGTAGCACCAGGACCGTGCTCGGTGACATCAGGATCTTTCTCGGTGACATCAACGATTTCAACTTTAGATTGTGCACCGACATCTTTTATTTTGAAGATTTCCTGCCATTTTGCTTTTGTCTCATTTTCTACATCAATATATAGCCCATTCATCAGTTTTAAGGCTCTTTGTTTGACAAGAAATTTTGAATTGTAGGTTGTCAAGTGTTCCTTTATTTCTACTACAGACATATCAGGAAATAGATGGACTAGACTTCTTTCTCTGATTTGTTTCTCTGAGTCCATTGCATATTTCTTCCTGTTATCAATATGCAAGTAAAGTTCATTTGGAAGTGACTTTACTAGTTCCAATGGAGCTAGCCGAAACTTTAGAAGTGTACAGATAACAACTTCTTCAATTTGTCTCTTCTCATCATTATTTCTTGTTTCATACTTGACATATCTAAAAGAACCAAATCCACCATATTCTTTTAGATTGGCACAAAAGTTTTCAACACTATGTATATTTACCTTCTTGCTTTTGACAATTTGGAATTTGTTGGCATCCTCAGATTCTGTATCACTAGACTCTTTTGCCAGAATGAGTCTCTGAGTAGATTTCTTGCATGTCTTGGTTACCTTGGGAGCAGTAACACTCTTTTGTTTCTTACTTGGTGATGTAGCTGATGCTCTTGTATTAGGTCTCTTTGTTGGAGGAGTCGGTAGGGCCTTTGAAATGTCTTGTTTCTTTCTTTTCAATACTTTACCCTTAGGCAGTTCGATGCTCAATGTTATTGCTACCTCTTGAGCTTCTGATTCCTCTTTGGTGATGGCAAGAGTGCCTTTGACAGGTGTGGAGGAAGATTCTTCTCTAAATTTCTCTGTTAAAACCTTTATCATCTTTGTTGCTTTCCTTGTAGCTTTGGGTACTACAATGCTCATTTTTACTTTTCCCTTCACCTCTTCATAGGTTCCATACCTCAGTTCGGTATCATGCCTTGGTAATGAAAGATATGCATCAATTTGCTGTTGTGTGATATCAAAGTCAATCTCGTAACCCACAGGTGGCAAATATTGAGTCCTCGATTCCACAACATTCACATAATAGTAATTAGTATCTACCTCAAAGCATATATCATCTTTATATTTCTCCACTAGCTGGGGTGGAATCCGGTACCTGTTGTGCATTTTCTCCTGAAATTTGTTGAAATAATAATCCATTATATCATTGAAATTATCACCTAGCTTCTTGATAAAGTCATTAATCTGATGGGTGATTGGTCGGTGTAGCTCCCAAACTACTTTACCGATTGATGGAAAGAATTTTTCAAAGTAGAAAAACATGCATACAAGAAGTGAACCAAAATTTAGTGTATTTGCCGAGTTGTTCTTCTTCGGCTTCCTTATTGTGTTTAGATTCTCAAATAGGTTCTTCAGTAACACTTCACATAAGTCAATTTTTATTCCCTTTTTCACAATTTTATAAGCTATGTCAACTGCGGCATAGGGTACACTATTTTCCCTTGTAGATTGGAAGAAATAGTAACCAATTACTCTAATGGCAAACTTAAGTTCTGCATCAGTGACATTGTTCAGTTTCAGTCCTCTATAATCAGATTCTACTCCGGTTAAACTGATTAACTCCTTTTGTGATATCATCTTCTGAGCTCATGCATGATCATAGATAAGATAACCGATGATCACATGAATGATTTCCTTGGTGATTTTGAATGGTTTCTCTTCTAGCCACATGAAATCATCATGAACTCTGCTCAAAACAAACTTAACCCATTGGAGCTTGAACACATGAGGGTAGGTTAGGGCTTCAGTCAATCCCTTGATTCTGATGTGTTCATACTTGTTGTTTAATACACCATCGGTACATAATTCATCATAGGTGTCTCTAATCTCAACATGATCGAGTTCTTCAACATGACATTTGGTGAAGAATCTCACATCTTTGACTAACAAGACTTGATCCGGGATGAGTGAAAAGGTGGTTTTTTCATCCAGTTCAGAGGTGACTTTATGAGTCAAAGTGTATTTCAGTGAGGGCTTCTCTACATTCTTGACAACTATGGGATCTTGGATCTTGGGCACCATTGTAGATTTCAGGTAAAAACTTAGCAAACTATCCTTAGGGTTTGACGGTTTACAAATGATAGCTGCTTCACACTCAGCAGATAATAACAATTTGATAAGATCAGTAAGCTAGCTTAACAGTGTGATGAGATTTGATGTAAATACCTTGAATTCACTTAGAATGAGGTTTGATCACCTTGGAATCGCTCTGCTCTGCTCTTTCAAAAACTTGGTAAGTGTAAATGACCGTGAAAATGCTTTTAAGTACACAAAATACCTTATCGGGCTCCGTGCGGGTTAGGTCAAAGATATTAAATGTACTCGGTTCACCTTTTAACCGATTTACTCTCCTTTTTTTGTTTTAACCGAGTAACCAAATTTCCTTCATTTACCGACTTGACAGGCTTCCTGTAAAGTACTTTTGATAGAATTTCAAACTTACTAATGCATCTTAACTATGCAGATTTTGAATTTGGTACATAATAGAATATGAATTGTTATGATTTTAACCTTCAGAGAATGCAGTCCCTTCATACCTTTTCTGATTAATTTGGAATAGGTGCACCTAACTCGGTAGGTAAGGTGCTTTCTTCATTTGACACAATTTCTTTCTTTTTCCAAATCATCTTTAATTTCTCTTTTATTTCTTCAGTGTCTCCTCTGGGTTGATCTCTGCAATCTCCAGCTAAATGTCCAACTTTGTGACAATGAAAACATGCCATACCAGGATTTCTCCATGATCTTCGGTTGTTCATTCCAAACCTTATAAAATAGTTGGCACTAATATGTCCATATCTTCCACAACATTCACACCATATCCTTGTGTTGTAATCCCATGGTACTGCTGCATATTGTCGGTAAGGATTTGTGTGAGTTCGGTAACCTCTAGTGTTTGCTTAGTGTGCAAACCACATGTAGTTCTTTTTCTTAAGCCAACACTTCTCAGTACTATGTCCATATCTATTGCAGTTTCTACAAAACCCTTTGTATTTTGCCTTTTGATAGTTGTTAACAGACTTTGTCCTACATTGATTAAATGTGTGACCATATTTATTGCAATTGTAACAATAACCATTGGACTTAGTGATATTTAGTTGCTTACCTTTTCTGATTTGGCATATGTTGGCAGTGTGACCTTGATTTCCACAGTAGTAGCAAATAGGCTTCTTTCTTTTGATGTTATTCCTTTTTCCAGCTTGCTTTGATGATTCTCCTCTCTCGATAGTATGAATTCCTTTCTCGGTAGAGTCTTTTCCTTTGTAACCGAGTCCTGCATCTCTGTTGGGTCTTCTTGTATTCAGTTGCTCATCCAACATCTTTGATACTTCATAACTCTTCTTCAGTGTTTCTTTGGATTTCTTCTTTGTTTCAAGTTCATCGGTCAACCTTGATACTTCAAGTTTCAATGCTTGATTTTCATCATTCTTCAAAATTGCTTCATGATGTGCATAACCTAGTTGATCTGTCATATTTTGTTGAATCCCAATCAACCTTATGATTTCATCATTTTTATCAGATACCAAGACTTCAAGTTGTTGTTTCTCTCTTTGTAGATCTCTTGCTTTATCCTTAGCTATCCTTAATGCATCTAAATTTTCAGTCATTTTTGTGCTGAAATGTTCATGTTCTCTTTTCATTGCTTTTAGTTGATCAGCTAGTGCTTTGTTCTTTTCTTTCAATACTCCAATCATTTCTTCAGTTTCTTCAGATATACTATTCCTAGATGATGTCTCAATTTGTTCCACTAACTCTTGAGAATCCTACAAGTCATCAGATAATCTTCTTCTTACTTTCAGAGATTTTTGCCTTTGCCTTTACATGTCTACAATCACTTGATTAGCATGATCCAGCTCTTCTTATAGATATACAATCCTCCGAGATTGTTTGTAGCCTTCCATTGATAAGATCTTTCTTTTTAGATAGTTAAACCCTTTTCCAAGATTGAAGCTCTGATACCAATTGTTAGGCCCAATATGGAAAGCTAATGTACTGAGAGGGGAGGGGTGAATCAGTACTGCAAAAATTTTCTTGAATAATAACTTTACTGTTATGCATAAACATAATAGTGCAGTAACATAAAATAAAGTTAAAACAAATAGATAACAATCATACATGATTCACTCCATAACACATATATTTTGGTTACGCAGAAACTCTTGGTTAGAGAGAAAAACTGCGGTGGGGATGGCACCCACAACTTCACTACTGCAATAATAAAGAGTGCTCGGTTAGAGCTACATTTTAGCTATTTATGATAGCTTACTTTGTTAGGAGTAACAAGATCTGTTAGATCTACCTTGCTAAAGGATTTTACAACATTTATTCTGAATGCTGCACCTGGTTAGAGGCTTTACAATTTATAGACTTGATTAGAGTCTTTTACCCTGCTAAAGGTTTCTCTTTCAACTTCACAATATTACAATAAAATCATTACAAATATTTGCAACTTTACATCTGAAATGTTATAGCAGATTTTATGTGCTCAGAATAGATTACCTTGCTTATAGCATACCTCGGTAACCCATATAGTAACTCGGTAAACCCTTCTGTTTACTCTGTTCTTTGACTATTCTCTGAAAACCTTCTCGATGACCTCTGTGTCTCTGTAACAGTCTTCTTACACACATATACACCCTTAACTCATGCTGTATACATAGATCTCTTAAGACGGTGATCCAATTCATTGCTTCAATCTTACAAAAATGATTCCTCGAATGAATAACTATACAAAATATTTCATTGGTTAGATTGATCTCAAAATCATACACAATCTTCTGGTGCAATTTCCAATGTGATAATGGTTCGATGTGCCTTGATCTTGTAACACATTTTCATATGCATGTCCAGGTTCAATGTATCTGGTAACATGTTTCACTTGGTGTATGTCAACTCGGTGTGTCATCTTTACTACTCCGTAGACAGCTCAGTGTGTACTGCGTTCTGTGACTGCTTTCTTCTGTAACATACTAGACTGTGCATATTGACTTCTCTGTGTATACTGACTGCATGATTCGGTAGTGCTAACTGACAAGAGTATATAGTATGAATTTGAATATAAAAACTAATGGCAACTTGATAAGTAGTAACACTTTCCGCTTGCATTCATCTTCCATCAACGCTATCCATATCCATCGTAAGCATTTGTACATACGTAGGCATCGCAACTGCTCTCTCACCATGGTTTGGATCATTGAGTATATCATAACGACTTTGTTTCTAGGCTTGGGGCAAAACCCTACACCTAGCTGGGGGTAAATTATTGATCATTTTGAACTTAATCAAATAGGTAGAAAAAATAGTCAGATAACTCTTATCAAGCAAAAACTGTGACATATCCAATATTGAACATGACATCAAATTATCAACCATCAAACTATCACAAAGTTAGTCTAAGAACATTCACACACCTTTTTAGTGGATCATATCTTTCGGATAATGATTTTAACATGATTGTTCAACTTTTCTACAATTGATTTTCGCTATCATGATTTCTGAATGACTCTAGGATGTCTTTGACTAGAGGAACAAAGAAGGAACATGATATTTTTCTTGTCTGTTATCTAAAAATTAATCATTAATATGTGCAAATTTGTCTCGGGACGTGATCATTAGAGTATCATTGAAGACATTTCCGATTTGCATATTGAAATGGTTAATATTGCTTGTTTTATGCAAACAACACTCGGGTCATCTTGGTTCAATTATACCTCGATGCTTGTGTTAACTTGCTATATCAAAAACCAGGAAAGTAATGCTCAGGTCATCATGGTTTAATTATACCATCGATGTTTACACTCACTTCCCACATTTCAAAAATCTTAATGATGTCAAAAAAAAAATAATCTAGTGACTGGTCCGGTCATAGTTTGCATGTCATTGCATTTGCATTTGCATTTAGCTTGCATTTCATTCTTGTAGGGGATCCTACAAACTCATCTTATCCAAGGCTAAATATATCACAGGAATCAGCGAAGCAACATCACAAGTGTATACACAATCAAAATGATGACTCATATCTCTTAAGATATTGTCGACCCAACCCAAATATTATGTTATCCCCTCAACATAACTACCATCAACATCAGAAAATCTAAATCATCCTGCACCTGATATCAACAAACTGTCAGTTCTTTATCTAATCAATCCTATCAATTTTGTCAATCGATTACATATGATCTATCTAATTATGTCTTATACAAGATGTATCCTTCCTGAAACTAGATATTTGGATCTAGTCTTATACAGGATGTATCCTTCCTAAAACCAAACGTACTGATCAAGTCTTATACAGGATGAATCCTTCCTGAAACTAGACGCTCTGATCAGCTTTGTCTTATACAAGATGTATCCTTCCTAAAACTAAACTAAATCTCAATCAATCTTATCATATCAAATCAAGCTTTATCAATTAATCAGAATTGTATCATCGAGATCAAAGAACTCACATTTTCATCAATCAACATTGCAGAAATCAAATCAATTCTAATCAGGACATCAATCTCGCAAATCTCAATTAATCTCCCGAGGGGGCATCATCATACTGCAATTTATCAATCAAGAGCTGGGGCATCCTATCAAATCAATATCATCATCAAAAAGAAATTAGTCTTTGAATCAACGTGTCATCACACCTCGCTTCAAAGAGGGAAAAAATGTATACACCTAAAAATGGTCTGAAGATAATTAATTGAATAAGCAATTATTTAATTAATCCTCCTTCCCAATTTAATTGAATTCACTAAGAAATTTAACTAAATTTTCCCATTCATCTACCTATTAATAAATCTAAGGATTTATTTAATAAGTTCATTTCAATAATCCCCTTTGATTAATTAATTCTTCTCCATCAAAATCATTTCTTCTAATCCTCTAATTAATTAAAACAAATCAATTATGAGTTGTTGAAATTAATTAGCCTTTTCTTATTATTTAAAATTTAAAATTGAAATTCTCCTAACTTTTAACCACCTAACCCAACCATTCCTAAACCTAACCCATTCCATTTACCCACATGTCCCCTTTCCTTGGACACTTTGCCCTCTCATGAGCAAAGCTTTGTGACACTTGTCACTAGTGTTCCCTTTCATCTAACCTCTTCTAGAATCATCTTGACACTTGTCACCATGGAGATGACATTGTCCCCTTTCATCCAACCTCTTCTAGAAGCTTCTTGACACTTGTCACCATGGAGGTGACATTGTCCACTTTCATCCAACCTCTTCTAGAAGCTTCTTGATACTTGTCACCATGGAGATGACATTGTCCCCTTTCATCCAACCCCTTCTCCTACCAACCTCCAATTGTCCTCTTTAATCCAGCCTCTTTGCCAACCTCCTCCAATTTAACCATTGATATCTTCAAATCAATCTTGACCGTTGATTCCTGCCACCTCACCCCTAGCCTTTGGAAATCCTATAAATAAACCCCATTTTGGAGTTCAAAGGAACCCGATTGATCCCATCTCATTTGCATTCAAGCATTGTTATTATAGGCATATAGCTCTTAGCAAATCATTCTTAGCATTGTCATCATGTTCAATTTTAGCTTAATTGCATTTTCATTCTAGCTTATTTTCTATAATAATCATGAAATCATTTAGCTTAATCATGCTATCATTGCTAGCGTATGCATCTTCATCATTTAAATCCTCCATTTAAGTGTAGTCAAGTCAATAGAATTTGCATAACCAGATCTGAGAGCAAAATTCATACTCACATTTACTAGGAGGCAATAGATCGATTAGCTATGGTTTTATTTTTCGTTGATTAATTTTCTAACCATTACTTGTAATGATTTATTGAGTGTTTTGTGTTGCAGCTGCAGGTATAACAGGTACACACTTCATAGATACATGACAATTTCCTTTATTTTTTGGTACAAAACTTCTCATAAAGTTTCTTATACAATTTATTGAAATGTGACCATAATTGTTGTACTTATGACAAATGATATTAAAATCAATAAATGTACGAAGCACATTCTTGTGAAGAAATTTATTCCTTCTAATTAGACCTCTTCTACAATCCAGAACTTTATGAAAAAAATTATTGCAACTAAAATAATAACTAGAAAGAATAATTGAACCTGGTATTGAAACCTTGTCCTCTTGATGCTTGCCTTCTGGATCTTCTATTTTGCCTCTATATCTAAATGAAGCCATCATTCATCTCTTTGATCTCATCAGTTATCATAGTTTGATTAGACTTTGATCTTTTAGACCCTTTTTGTTTTGGATTTCCTAGTTATGTCTTCAAGGATCGCTCTACACTCTTTCCCTTTTATTCTTTAGTGAAACTAATGCCGATTTTGATATGCGGTTATGTTTGATTTCTAGTAATATGATCCACCATCTCTATACTCTTTTCAAACTTTATCTTTAGCTTATTATTTGCTTTGTCAAGCTCTTTTCTTAATGCAACTATCTCTTCTTCTATTTTTCATAGTCCTTATCTTTGTTTTGCAATATCTTTGTCAACTTTTCTTCAATCTTGTTCATCTCTTCTATTTCAATTTTCATCTTAATAAATGTTCTCTCTAATATTTCAAGTTTATGAGTTAGCTTCTCCAAGTTCTTTACTTATTCAACTATTCTATTCTTTAATTCTTTTATCTCAATGCAAAGAAGTTCTTTTACTAGATTACCTTCATCACCATCATCATCATCATCATCTAATCTTATTCTAGTATTGCTATTTAGAGCCTCTAAGGCCATGGATAGAGATTTATCACCACTATTATTGATAGCATTTAGACCTTCTTCTTCTTTAGATGATCTACTATCTTCATCCATGAATAATTTTTTTGGAGTTATGCAAAACTTCTTGTTGTTGAAATACTTTTTCCCATTCTTTTGACCTTAATTGTTATAATCCTTATATGGGCATTTAGCCATACAATGTCCTATCTCTCTATAGTTAAAACATTTGAAAGGTAATATACCTTTTTAATTATCGAAACCTCTTTGTAGTCTTCTGACAAAGTTTGTTTCTTTCTGTAGTACCCCTTCCCTAATCAGTCTTTTTAAACCTAGTTTGACCTTGGTCGACTTTTTAGTAGCTTACTTGGATGGTTGATATACCATGTTGTGATGTTATATTTTAGGTATTTTGCTTGATGTGTGTATTGGTGAATGTTGATTATGTAGTACCCTTCCCTCGATAAGACTATTTAGACTCACGTTTGACTTCAGTTGACTTTTTTTATTAGATACATTATATTGTGATATTTTACTCAAACATAATGTTATGATGTGTTATTCCTTGATTTAAGTTCCAGTGTATGCTGTTATGCATTATTTCCCTTAATGATGGTTAAATGTTATTTTAATGGATTACTGACATGGACTGACACATTTATTTTATGTGTGAGTTGCATTATATATATGTTTCATGTTTGTGAGTGTATGAGGTGTGAGGAGATGATTTTCCTTAACTCATTTCAGTGAGACAGGGAACATCACAATTATCCTTCACCAGTGTGTCTACTGTGTTTGTATATATATGCATGTGTGGTTCGTTGATGCAGAAAATTATAGGTACAAGGTATCGTCTCCACCTGGCTTCACAGGTCTGAGCGTGCCTTATTGGTCCGATGGAAGTGGATGAGATAGTCGTAAGACCCTACATTTTAACCCTAGCCAAGCTCAATAGTGAGCATTGTCAGTCATCCGTCAGTTACCTATGTCTGGTATGCGGGTCATGAGTTTATCTGGTTTTCTTGAGTTGCATGTTATGCATTTGTGAAATTAACTATTAAATCTTAAGTGATAAATTAGTTAAATATGTCTATCTCGCATTCGTAAATAAAAGGGATTAAATTAAATAAGACCCTTTTTTGTGTGATCAATCAATAAATCAAATTGCTTAATTCATATTTCTAGCACGTTTGATTAATGGTTATTTAAAAAAAGGTGAATTAAATAAGTATATGCATTTTTATAGAAATTGTGAAAATTAGCTATGTATATGCATTTTTGTAAAAAGGTTAAATAGAATTGGAAAAGTAAAATAATAAAATCTTTTTCCCTCATTGACTTTGAAAATGGAAATATTAGATTCAATTAAAATTTGAGAAAATTAAATGAGGGAGAGATAAGCATTTTGAATATTGGAAATGATTTAATTTGGTTAAAAATAATTTTAACCTAAAAATGGATTTTTAGGTCAAAAATTTCCTTTTAACCTATATTTTTCATGAAATTTGGGGAGGCTATGTTTTTTGGATTGGAAATTTTGGGGGCATATTTGTTTGAAGAAATTCTTCAGTTGCAGGTTGGGCTCTTCTCCAACTACTTCCAGGATTGCTTATTGAGGTTGGTTCCTTGTTTAATTCCTTTGTTTAAAAAAAATAAATTATTTGATTTGAAAGAAATCTGTGTGTATGTTCTGTTTGAAAAAAATCATTTAAATTTGTGAAATAAGGAAGAGTAGTAATTAAATTTTGAATTAGATCCCCCTTGATTTCATTCCCAATCTCCAAATCAATTTCTTATTTGTTCAAAATTGGTTTCAAATTGAAATTGGGAGTGGCTGTTCACAATGAGTTTTTGTTAAAAATTTCATAAGGATGCTTTCAAATTCTGTTTTTAAAATGAGAAATTAGATTATGTATGGTAAAATTCGAGTGGGAAATGTTTGGAAATTGTTAAAATTCACCCCTGTATGGGGTTATGCTAGTGAAATCTTTCTAGTTTAAGTTTTCAGGGATTAGTTATTTTGAAAAAAAAATTGCATTCTCTTTCATTTTCTCTGTCATTTTCTGAATATTCTGGTTTTGGGTTTATAGTTTAAAAAAAAATTTAATTAAAGATTCTGGAAAATTTAATTTTCTTAGAATTTTTTGAGTCTGTTTTAAAAGGGAGGGCCACATGGGAGACCACGTGGGTAGCTTTTGTTTTAAAACAAAAAAAAAAAGTTTTAAATTTTATTTTTGTTTTAAAAAGTTTTTTAATTATTGATTTTTTTATTTTTATATATATATATATATATATATATATATATATATATATATATATATATATATATATATATATATGGAAAAAATCTACGTGGTTTGGATAAATTAGAATAGATAAGTTATTTTGAAAGAAAATGGAAATGATTATTTTAATTTGGAAAAATACATATCAATATTATTTTTTAAATTATATTTTTTTATATATAGCATATATGTATATAATTATATAAATGAGATTTTGCTTTTTTAAAAAAAAATTTGTAATGAGATGGTGAATTTATTTATATGGTGTAAATTGAAATATAAATAAATTAGAAAACCTTGGTCGACATATATTTTAAATAAAATGGAAAAATTATTGTCATTATAGATTAGCGAAGATGCGAGTTTATTTATTGTATTCGTATTTACTTTCAAAAAATTGCAAGTCCTTGATTACGAGTATTGGCTGTTTTCATGTGGTTGATTCGTAACTGGTCACGTCTCTAGTCAAAGAATCGTCAGTTGGTTATTTGTGTGCAAGGGCTTGTTTGGCTAAGTGGTTTTCTATTGCTTTTAACTCCGTATACTATTTCTTGTGTATACCTTGGTTTTGGGAGTTCCTCTGATTTGTGGTTAAGTGTTGTATGGGAGAGTGGCTTTCGAGTGGGGGTTGCGCCCAAAGTGGTAAGCATGATAACCCATCAAAAGTTTGTCTAAGTAAGTGATAACTTAATAAATTATTAGGGGGTTTGGTAGATGAAACACTAAGTAAGATAATTGTGCCTCGCTCATGGGTTGAGTGCTAGTACAAACTCAAGATGCAGTGATAAGGCCTGGAATGGAAAACCAAGAACCTTGTCTTCACGAAAGGATGTGTTGGGTCCACATGAGACTTGGATGGGGCTGGGGGTTCAGGAGAGGTTACCAGGATAACCCATGATGGGGGCCGGAACCTATGCAGGCTTGCCAGGATAACCATACTAAGCTATGTGATGACACTCTTCCCTTATGTTCACTAGTTTGCAGTTTGTGTTGATTTTGCTTGGAAAACTATTGTGGGAGTCTTATCTGATTCTTTATACTCTTTGTGAGTACTTGATATTCATGTTAGACCATGAGATGCTTATGATGGATTGTAAAGAATTTGTTTCACTGGTGCTCCAGTTGCTCTCTTGTATTTACTCCATACGATGTTTCTGATGGATCCTCTTTCTTTTTCTTGGATCATTCATGTATCTCTTCAACCCCATGTGGTCATATGTATTATTGGTTTTTGTATGCCTTGATGGAAGGATGTAATTGATGTGAACCTTATGTAATTTTCACCTTTTATTTATTAGAATGGTCTTGCATTTGAAGCAGACCCAGAGATGTAGCCCATTAGGTGTGAACTCCGATATCAATTGGTGTTGTATTGTGTATGTATCCATCTAGTTCCTTTTAATTTTGGATGTATAAATGGCATTATGGTTAAAATATATAATTTAATTTATGTGATATTAATCTTAATTGTATTTATAAGATTATTAATTAAATGTAGTAATATGGATTATGATGGATGCAACTTAGTGATGTAATGTAGCTAATGTCAGATGTATATATTCAATCATGCTAGTTAAATCTCTTATGGAATTTAATTTCTATGTCCTTGTGGTAATCATTTTACCATGAGTAGGTTTAATAATTGTCATTGTTAATTGGATTAATAAACCTTAATGTTCATTGAATTAATCGAGTAATCTTCATTGGAAACCCTTTAGGTGTTTAAGTTAGTCTTCTGCTTGTGCAAATGTTATTGCAATATTTAATTTAATGCATCTTTAAGTTTTTTAATGTTAAAAAAATAATTATTTGCACTCTTTACGAGAGTTTTAGCTGAATCCTTTAGGGTTTCTTGGCGGGGCATTACACTTTCAGATTGATTTGTCATCAAAACCTGACCCATTTTCCTTCTTGGACACCTTGAAAGAAACTTACTTTCTTATGGATCTGCCATTGACAAATCTCATCTCAAAAGTAGTTAGTGATCCATGCAACTCATTTAAACTTAACTTGTTCATATCTTTAGCTTCTTCAATTGCAACCATCTTAGGATCAAATCTTGGTGATAGGGACTTATTTATCTTCACTATAAGTAGTTCTTTTAACTCTTCACGAAGTCGTCTGATAGACAAAACTATCTCATCTACCTGGAGAAAATATGCAGCAATATTTTCATCCTCCATACTTAGAATTTCAAACTAAGATTTGCAAGTTTCAAGTTTAACTTCCTTAACCTTTTCATCACCCTCATTGATTGTATGCAACTTGACCAATACATCCTTAGCTGGTTTGCAATGCATCACTTTCACATACTCTGAGTTAGTCAAGCCACAAATAATAGCATTCCTAGCCTTGACATTATTCTCACAATCTTTCTTGCCAGCTTGATCACTTGGGTATTCCTAGGAAACTCATAACCATTTATAACAAATATCAAACCTTAAAACCTAGAACCATGAAGTAGGACTTCATCCTTCCACTCCAAAGAGAATAATTAGATCCATCAAACAAGGGTGCATAATTTGAAGATAAACCTTCATGAGCAACTAAGTGTTCCATCTCAGATATACCTCAAGTTGTTAAGCTTTATCCAAGTAACCCTAATCCGATATCAATTGAAGGGAACACAACATACTGAGAGGGGGGGGGGGTGAATCAATATATCCAATTTTTTTCTATGTAAACAATATTTACTATAAATAACTTCTATAGTAAATAAACATGTGAGTCACCAAATTTTATTAACCTAAGTTCTTGATTGAAGTAAAAATTTAAAATACATAAATCAACACACATTCACACAATGAACACCATATATACGTGGAAACCTAGGATGGCAAAATCACAGTGGGGATAGTTGCTTGGATCTACTGACGAAATCTACCCTCATAATTTATATTTAATCACTTACAAAGATTATGTAGGCACCAACATACCGGGGACACCAATCCCCTTAATGTACTATGAGCACCAACCCACTAGAGACACTAATCTCATATGCCTAGTTCTAAGAAACAACTCGGTAACTAGGACCTCAATCTCAAGAATATGAATAATATGATTTTAGGACCTTCAATATTTACAATTTTCCTTTTATGAAATCAAACTTCATACACTCTCCTTTGTAACTTATGATATTCTGATAGTGGGACACATGAATCAAGAAACTACACTCGATCTCATTCTCCAACTCGCATGATATGAACTTGTATCCTCAAAAGTACACACTCATCATTACAAACACACACTTGAAATGAATCTAGGACACTTATAAATATGTGTCACAATTATAATTACAACTAAAAGTTGGCCTAATACAAAATTGATCATCTTATGGGTAATTGCACCAAGAAGAGGGACCAAAAGGGGGTCTTAAGTTGCCATGTTTTTTGAAATCAACAGTCTGAAGGGTAAAATCACAAACCTACATCACATTTTAGGCCAACTAGATAATTTTGGTTGAAAATATTTTGGCTGAAAAATGTTTTTCCATAAGTGTTTTGGCCAAAACCAAGAGCTATACATGTGACATTGAAGTGGAAATATAGTTTCATTTGAATATGTGTTGACCGAAACATATTTGAATGAAATAGTTTTTTATTAAAAATAGGAAAATTGAAGCTCCCACCATTTAGCACTTGTTGCTTAACAAATTCAGCCGAAACCATAAATGGGCCTACCAATCTCTTTTGAAAATTCTAGGTTTTTTAAATTTTTCTTCGTTTAAAATAAAAATAAAAATTGATATGTAACTTGTTTTATGAAATGTGTATGAGTTGATGTTATATGATTGGATTCATGTGTGTATTTCTATATCTTGGACTATTTTAGTGTTTTAAAATTAATATAGAGCATTGTATTACTGAAGCCCTCATCTATAAATATCAATAGAGAGCATTGCATTACTAAAACCCTCATCTATAAGTTGAAATAGACAAATAATATGATCCTTTTGCATTGTTACGATCAAGCCACTAATAGATTCATTTAGGATTTCAATAAGGTACTATTGGAACACTAATTTAGGAATCATTATTGTGCCATTATTACAAGCCACATTGACTCAAAACCTAGATCTATTAATTACTCTATAAATTTAAAGAAACCCAAACCAATAAGAAAAATATTAAATAAAACACTTACATGACACACAAAATAAGTGATAGTTTAATCACACAATGTGTACATATTCAAATCCACTTGTTTCAACATACACCTTTAAAGGTGTTCATGCATCATCTAATGAATCTAACTAAGAAAATCAAAATAAACAATATTATATATATATATATATATTCAAAGTCTCATCCAATGATAAGAAGAATCTTACCCCATTAAATAATCATCTTTTGAAGAATGATTAAGATATGCCTGAACATCCTATAGACAAAAACACTCATTACATTGTATGATGGTTGTCATGACAAAATATTTTGAAAGGTGAAGAAATTATAACTTATATTTCTTAACAAACCATTTATATATCCTTTAAGATAGCTCCATATGAAAATTTTGTACATATTCAACATATGAATTTATTTTTGGAAACCATATCTTAGAAATACCTTATGAATATAAGATCACATTTTGAAAGTTGAAGAAACTATAACTTATCTTTCTTAACAAACCATTTATATATCCTTTAAGATAGCTCCATATGATTTTTTTTTACATATTCGACATGTGATTTTTTTTTTTTGGAAACCATATCCTAGAAATACCTTATGAATATAAAACACTTGATTTCTTTTATTTTTTAGTCAAAACATATAGGAAAGGAATGGATCTCATTTATCATCTAAAGAATCATGATCATGAGTCACATAAGCTCAAAGATCATGAGTTAAATTACCCTACTCATGATTTAGAGCTAGAAACTATGGTTCATGCCTTGGTTTGTTGGAGGCATTTCCTTCTTGGGCATCGGTTCGAGCTGCACAATGATCACCATAGTTTGTAGTACATATTCACACAACCAAACTTGAATTATAGGAAGTGATGTTGGATGAAATTATTGTGTGAGTACGACTTTGAGGTGAGATACATCCAGGGTAAGGAGAATGTGGTTGTGGATGCCTTGAGTTGCAAGAGGCATGAGGTTTTAGTAGTGTCTCTTAGTGTTGACTTGAGGAGCAGGATACTTAGTGCTATTCCTTTAGACAATTGGTATCACGAGGTTAGTGCATAGATTTCATCAGAGAGAGATTTGGATGATAGATATACAGGTTACACTTTGGAGTTCGATAGTATTCTTCAACATTTGGGATGCATATATGTTCCACCTTCAGATGATCTTCGAGAATTGATCTTATCAGAGGCCCATCGTGCACCTTACTTGGCACATCTAGGTGTCAAGAAGATGCATACATATTTGTGATAGCTGTATCATTGGATAGGCATGATGAGAGACATAGTAGATTATGTGCCATGTTTCCTAGAGTGTCAGCATGTGAAAGCAGAGCACCAACATCCAACAGGTTTGTTGCAATCAAACTTGGTTCTGGAGTGGAAATGGGACATTATATCTAAAGATTTTATTGTTGGTTTTCCCTTATCTTTATGTCGTCACAATGCTATCATGGTCACCATTGATAGGCTGACCAAGGTGGCTCATTTCTTTTCGATCAAATCATCCTACACAACATCGACAGGGGCTCGTATTTTCATGGAGTAGATTGTAAGGTTACAAGGTATTCCTCGACGTATTATATCGGATCGTGATCCAGTGTTTACTTTAGCATTATGGACAAACCTTCAGTATGATTTAGGAGCACAACTAAAATTCAATTAGACATATCATCTAGACATAGATGGTTAGACATAGAGGGTTAATCAGGTGTTGGAGGACATGTTGCAAATGTACGTCATGGATCAACAGTCCAGATGGGAGGAGTACATTCATTTGGTGAAGTTTTCCTATAACAATGGCTATCATAGTTATATTGGCATGTCTCCTTTCCAGGCATTATATGGTCGACCATGTCATACACCCTTGAGTTGGGATAGATTGGAGGATAGAGTACTCCTTGGTTCAGAGATGTTGCAGGACATGGAGAAGCAGGTGAGACACATCAGAGAACATTTGGCAGTGGCACATGATAGACAAAATAAATATGTTGATGCGCATCGTGTGGACAGACAGTTTGCGGTTGGAGATAAGGTGTTTCTGAGAGTGCATTCATGAAAGAGTCCTATCCGCTATAGAAAAGGCTCTAAGTTGGTGCCTCAATTTGTAGGACCTTTTGAGATTTTGGAGCGGATTGGTCCTGTAGTGTATCGGCCTTCCTTGCTACCTATCTTATCCCGTATCCATGATTTGTTTCATGTGTTTGTATTGAAACTTTATCATCCTGATATATCGCATGTTTTGGATTGGCATTCATTACAGGTTGAGGATGGGTAGCTTTCTTTGGAGCCCTGCTCATTTTTCAATGTCGAGGGTTGACCCTCAGGAGTTAGGACATAGAGTAGGTAAGGGTCCAATGGGACCCAAGTGATGATTCTTTGGTGACATGGGAGGATGCTACACATATGAGAGATTTGTACCCCTATTAGTTCTCTGGCTTCCAGGAGTAAGCCTAGGCAAAGCGGGGGAGGATGTAGTGTCCCTCCTAAACTCACATTTTGATTTATTATTTGATGATTCATGAGAGTGATGATACATTCTAGATTACTTGATGGATGGATTATATGCACTAGATACTCCTATGTGGACTATATGATTTATGATGTTAAGATGATTCTAACCCCTATTTCGTGATTATGGTATTATGCAATGTGTTGATGTTGTACTATGTGACTATCTTTGTGAAAGGGACGATGCCTTATCACTCGTTGTGAGCATAATAAGGTGTTGCGATTCTATTTTCACTTGTCTATTTATCATGATTTATATATGTTGTATATGTATTGTATTGTGTTTCAATGGTGATTACAGGATGGCAGGAACCGAACATCGACTCCACCCGGTCTCACTAGTCTGAGCGTGTCCTATCCCAATGACAAGTTGTCAGAGATCGCATGAGTTTCCCTCACTCACTCTAGGCTTAATTGTTCAGCTTGGCACTTGTGTTGTGGCATAAGTTGGTGGCTAGTTTTGTATTGATGTTCCCTTTTCGTCGGGTTGCTTGAGTATGTGAGTGTATGATCAATATTTAATTAATTAGTGGGATAAGGTAATTTATCCTATAGTATGATTTTTGGTTATTTTATTGATAATTATTTATTGATGAAGGTTGTATTTATTTAATTGAGATTAATTTAATTAATTTATTTTGATTTATTGTTTAATGGTTTATTTATTATTTATTTATGATTTATTTATTTTGATTTATTCAATTATTAATTTATTTGATTTAATATAGTTGTCTTATCTATTTATTGCTTTATTATTGAATTATTTATCATTGATTAATAATCTATTTGTAATTATATTGTTACATTAGTATTGTTTGTATAAACATATATAATATAAAGTTACCTACCCTTGTATTTGATTGGTTATTTTTGAATGGGTAAGTAAATAATATTTACCTCAAATTTTGGAATGGTAGGTATGAAATATTGTTTCTCTGAATTTTCTGATTGGTCAGAATTTTTCTATAGTTTGAGGTTTGATTTTTATTTATTGAGCATTCCGTGAGAACGACCGGGTTACCATCCGTAAGTTTTTGAGTTGCATTTTGGTTTTCTGAGTTTGATTGGGAGCTTGGTTGAATATTGGATTTTCTTGGCGTGTTCGATTGTTCCTCTTCTTTGAGTCTACCATTATTGGATTGCAATTTCCAGGTTGACTTCTTCATCTTTCGAATTTGATTTCTAGAAAGAAAGTGTCTACTTTGTGTTTGTTCAAAGATTGTCTTTTGGAATTTGTTTATATATTGTTGGGGAGTTTATATTTGATTTTAAGAATCAATTTTAGATTTGGGGGAAGATTTGGAGAAAAGGATTTATTAATTTGTATTTGATTTTTGGAAAATTTGGATGTGATTGCCGGGAGTACATTCGCTGTGTCTTCCTTTGTTTAATTCTTATTCTCAGATCCTTGTGTTATAAATTGTATTCGATATGTTTGGAGGTTGTGTTATAATTCCTAGTTGTATTCTACAACTCCCAGACTCTGTGATTGTGATTTATCATTTTGTGGAAATTTGTGGTTATCAGGTGTTTGGTTTTGACCACCCACGATTGCAATATTTGGTTATTCTCTCTTGTGAGAATAATGAAATATGTTACCAGATTGGGAAAGCCCTTTTATTGCTTCTTTTCTTTCATTATTTCCTTGTTGTGTCTCTTTTGTCATTGTGAGAGCTAGGTACTCTCCTGTGCTCTTCTAAGTGCAGATATGATCATGTAACTTTGTTGAATTCTCTTGGATTGTTATGATATTTGTTAAGAATGGTTTATTACTATTATTTTCCTCCTTCTGCACCTCTTAGGTGTGAACTTAGTCTATTTTCAAACCCAAGAACCAAACAAGGCGTTTCCATCAAGTTCTGGGTTCATTTTATGCCAATTTTGCTCTATATTTCAAAGGTGCCACATAATTCATCAAATGCACCACAAAATCTATCAAAGGAACTACAAAAAAATATAAAAGGCACCAATTTATGTGTCAAATGTGCTAGAGTGTGTTTTGAATGTACCAAACAGTGGCAATTTGCAGAATTTAGGGTTTTCGTGATTTAGGTTTTGTCAGTTTGACTTTGGGGTCTTTCTAGAGGCTTTACATGATTTATTTGAGGTTATTAGTGATGTTAATGGTTTAATTTTAATGTTATTATGATTTTTTATGCTCTGATAAGTAGTTTTGAGCCTTACCATTGAGGAGATTGCATATATGTGTTGTATTGCTCCAGCAAGAGGGAGAGTTTCTTATTGTTGAGGAGAGTTTATTATAGCCCCAATGGGATGTGTTTTGCCTCATTGTTGAGGATTTAGATTATGATCATGCTTTGGCTCTTTGATTTTTATGCATTGGTGAAGGCTCTTGCCTTGTATGTGGCCTTATGTATCCTATTATGTTCAGTTTATTCTCAGATTTGTTATGAGAATTTTTTTATGTCTCTTGTGAGCCTTCATTATGTGTTTATGATTTTATTGGATATTGTTTTACCCTAAGGTCTTGGAATATGATAGAGGGAGTGGGCTTTCATGTGATGACTGGGGTCATATGACATAGGTTGTTTAACACCTAGACTGCTAGGGCAAATTGACAGTTTCCTTGATTTAAAACAATTGATAACTTTATTTATTAAATTAACTGGGCTGGGATTCACTTAATAAGATAATAATAATTGGATTTATTCCATTGAGATGGTAGGCGAATCTCCCTTTTTCTCACATAGGTTGAGATGGCTCCACATGTCTATCACAAATTGATTTTACACTTTTGTGTGAGAGTAGCTTGTATGTATATCAAGAGTATGGATTACTCTTCTATGTGAGGCTAGCATGCATGTCTACTATGGGTGTATATTTAACTTCTTTGTGAGGATAACATGTAGTGACGTGTCTATCAAGGTTGGCCATATTCCCTTCTTTGTCATGATAGCATGTGATGGAACTCCACTTCTACATATGACCATGGTTCTTATGCCTTGATTTGTTACTACGCCTCTGGGACAGTTATTTGATTTGTTTTATCCATGTGGTGTGATTTGGTTATGGTTATGTTGTATATCTTTGTTATGTCATGTTGTTCCCTTGGTTAGTAGGTGTCATCCTAGGTCTTGAGTGTGAGTTGGAACCCCATGTCATCTCCTAGCACAAGGGGTGGTTCCTTTGGTTATACATGGTAGGGTGGTTTGATGCCTTCTTCCATTGGGATGTTCTTAATTGGTGTTAGAGATCGTGGATATGGATTCTATTATTCATCATTATGCAAGCAGACTTGTAGTTGAATTCTATGTATTTGGAAATAACTTTGTATTCATGATGACATTGTAATGCAAATAAGATTATGTACTCTTGTAATTGTAATATCATGTAATATAATGTTATAAGACTATGATTTGGAATGTAATAAGAAGATGTTACTTCATAAGCTTTATGTTATGAAACCTCTTTATGTATAGATTAAGGTGGACTTTTTATAAGTAACCTAGATGGATTAGGAAAGGATAATGCTTGTGGTTATAATACATGTACTTGCATAAGAGTAGCAATCTTGATGTTAAGGAATGTAATTCTTAAGGATGTGAACTAGTCCTATTTGTAGAGATGGAAATGTGAATTTATATTGTGTTGGATGATTAATGTAAGTAGAATAATTAGGCACATTTGGTTTGGTGTAGTAAAAATAACTTAGAGAATTGAGGATAAATGGAAACTAACATAGTATGTTATGGAGATGTTACTTATTAAGTAGGGACGTTGAGATACCCTAGGGGAATGTATGTTTTGTTATCTTATTTATGATTGCGTTATCTTGTTTATGATGTACTATGTATTGCTGTGGATAGTAAATGGTATAATTGGTATGTTCATAGTAGTTGTTTATAGTTTCTTATGTTGTTTAGTAGATGTTAAAAAAAATACTCTCTATTTGTGGTTAGTTTATGTATATTTCTCTAGGGTATTTTGGCGGGAATTACACATCGTAAACCCTTTATGTGACAAAATATGACCTAGAGGTACTCTAATTCTTTAACTCCAAATACACATTTGGATGACTTAGCACAAAGTCATCCAAGTGTGTATTTGGACTTAAAGAAGCAGAGTACCTCTAGGTCATATTTTGTCATCTAAAGGGTTTAAAGTGGACCCTAAGATTAGGGCCACTATAGAGTAGAAACTTCATATAATTGATGTTTCTCAAGAATGTCTTGGAGGACTCATTTATTTTCAAATACAAATTGATAGGTGACAACACAATAAATTGTACCTTATAGTCCTTAGTGAGTCAATGAAATCAAAATATTTAAAAATATATGCATGTTTTCTCTTAATTACAACAAGTAAATTATTAAGAATTTTTAAATAAAGTAAACTAATTATTTGTGAAATTTGGATAAAAATTATAATTTTAACTTTTAAATAAAAAACAATTTCTCATTTTTATATTTTTTATGGAAAAAATATGAAATATAGATAGACCTTAGATAGTTTTCTTGAAAAATAGACACATTTTTAAAGAGCCCGTTGTAATGTAATGATTAGATAATATAGTTTTCAAGAATTTTTGTACTATGTTTCAAATGCTTATTTATTTCTGATAAATGTTTTAATTACTTTTTATAGCTAAATTTTAAATTAGAAATTTTTAGTTTAAATTAAATATATAATTTTTTCTTTTTCTTTTTAATTACATGTAGATATTTTTCACATGGTTGATCAATCTAAGGGTAGTATTCATCGTGACAATGACTAGACTTATAATTAGTCTGGTCACTTACCCATTGATGATAATCATTCAAGGGCTCTACTTTATGCCAAAACCATTGACACATTATAACGTGCATTACAACAACTTGACCAAAATTATAGAACACCTTTGTCCTACCAAATAGAGATAGGGCACTTAGTATTAGGGATACACTATTAACTATGATTGCCATTGTTCGATCATATATTCCCTATGATGTTATTAGTGTTGATTATTTTTATAGTTCTCTTTCTTGTAGTGTTGTTGGTGGGAGAAGATGGAAAACCATTTCTAAGGATGTTTCTACTTCTCATGTTCATAGCACGTTCCCCCATTATCTTAGGAAAGATAGAGTCAAAGTTTACCTCATCACTAGGATCACTCATGTATTTGTGGTACCATTCATATATCCTAGATGGTTGGAAACTCATCATAGATAACCGCAAAAGGATGAGTTGCCACTTTATTTTAAAAAATAATTATATGTAGAGTTTCATTTACAGTATGATGTAGATTATACATATTTTTCATCACATGTTGGGTAGGGGAGAGTTAGGTTTTGTGATAGGTTTAGACCACTTTATTCGTCAACACCCATTAATAAGTGAGAATTAGTTGGTATAAACCTTTTGGTTCTTGCAAAATGTTTGAAACTAGCACTTGCAACAAATTGTGTAGCTGATGATACTAGATGAGACATTTTTTCTAACATTGCGATTATTGTGACTCAAGTTGATCAGATGTCATCTGGTCATGTTGGGAGATATTTGTTATATTCATATTCTAGAATTCCTCCTACGAAGGGTACATGATCTAATAGTTATGATCCTTACAGCCATGGCAACATATCATCTTCTGTTGATGTTGCTTCAACTTGTCTTCTATGCAATAATTTCTTGGTATAAGTCATAGTCATCAATGCTCTATGTGAAACACTTAAATCAATTTCTCGATTTGTGCTCTAAATACATTTTAGTGCTTGTAAATTTTCAATTATTGTTTGACTTACTAATTTATTTGATGATTTTTTCTTATTACCAACACCCAACAAATCCAAAACTGGGGTTCATTTATTTTCTCCTAAATAGCTTTGCACATAATTGTGCTCTTCCAATTAGAGATTTATCTTGAAGATATTCATCCCAATTTTTTTACAGCGTAATTTTAATGTGCTTTTAAGAATCATATCTTCAATTCAATTTTCATTGAAAAGATAATCTTCATCCATTTCTATCAAAATTTCCATACCATAGAAAAAAAATCTAGATTGACTAGGATGAATTTCTTGTTGTACCTGAATTGCAGTAACTTTCTCATCAATGGGTTGTTCTTGAGGAGGTGTTGTATCTCATTTTTTTTGTCTCTTTTATTCAATTATACTTCCATAATATAGTCATTTTAGTCCCCATTGTACAAATTGCTCTCTTAATTCAGGTCTGCACACACATATACACATTCATACACATATGTCAAGTGAATTGGACCCAAGTTTAAATATGCAAAGCTATTCTAATTCAAGTCCAGAGAAAATGATTTTAAATTAAAATCTACAATTTTGAAGGATGATCCAAACTATTTATTAACTGATAATGAATGGTCCACTTAGCACTCATCCCAATACTACTCCAACTCAAGTATGCTTAACCACAGAGACCCATGTTTTTGAGTCAAGATCAGTGACCCATGTTTCATGAGTAGTGGTTCACAAGAAACCATCTCTTGTGAACCATTATTAAAGTATATACTTGAATGTAAAGTGGAAAATTGGATCCTAGTGACTCCCCACCAAGGAGAGAGAAATGAAGCCACTAGAATGATTTTCACTTGGAGGAACTTTACATTCAAAAGAGGGGCTTGAATCCACTAGATCCAAATCCAAGGGAAACAAGGATGTCAATTCCAAGTGGATTGAAAGGGTTGAAGTGTGATTTGCCCTCTTTTGTAAATGAGAAAGTTGACTTGTTGACTATGCAGAAAAGAGAGAGGAAATGAGTGAATGAGGAGCTACCAGTTCGGGATCGTGCTGTAACTTCGGATCTGAGCTAATTAGATCAATACGGATCTGCCCTACAAATTTAGAGAAAATTCGTTAGGATCGTGGTGGGAATGCACATGGTCCTCCACAAATTCTACGAAATGAAAAGGGTTCTTTCGTCTCTACAAATGAAGCTCAAACCAGCAATTATAGCTACGCACCTGCACACACATAAAAGAGAGGAAAAGGGGTTGTGGATAGGGGTTTGCCTCAGTCGAACCTCAATTGAGGAATCAACCTTGAAAGAAAGTAATTGCAAATGCTTGAATGTAAACAATGGAAATGTATACCTTGTAGATCTGCAATTTTTTGATGATGATTTCTTTTCTTCTTGAATGTAATCACAAGTGTTGCATAGAATGACATGTAACATGACAAAAACCTAACACACATACATGCTTGCAAATGAATGTTGTAATGTTGTTCCAATGGATGAATGAAGAAGACTTGAATGCTTGAATGCTTGATGATGTATATCTCTGCCTATGCTTACTTATGATCCACTTCGCTTGAATTTCACCTCCCATCCCTCCTTATGAAAATGAGAAAACCAACTCCCTTTTATGCATGCCTCTTGAAGATGAATTCATCTCATAAAAGGCTGACATCGGGGTGCAGATGGGGCTGGGGGGACCTATCTTGGGGCCACCCTAAGAGGGTGGGATAGGGGCACTACGGCCCTATCATAGGGGGGAAAGGGGCACCATGCCCCTATCGTGCCCTATCTTGGGGCCCAGATAGGGTCTTGAGGCTATCTCAGAGCTCAAACATGAAGGGGGCAAAGGGTGAAAATGCAGAAAGGGGTCTTGGCTAGGGAGGAGGATGTCATCACCAAGTTGAGGACCTCAAATATGGTTTAAATTGTAGGAGGCACAATTTTATGACACTACATTTAGCCCCCACTTTAGCGGGAGTATGGCTTATGCCACTCCTGCCAGTAAAGTAGAAGAAAAGAGAGATGGAGTTGAGATATGTAGAGCAATACCATAAGGACTATAAGATGTCACTAATCTTGAGGAACAAAGCCCCCAATATTAGGATATTAACTCACTCAAAAATATGCAAGAGAACACACAAAAAGAGAGAGGAACAAGACACATAAAACAAAAGACACACAACAAACACAAGACATAAGATGACAAACCAACTAGCCAAAGAGACAGGTCGATAATCAGATGTCTCAACAACTAATCAGGGCACAAGAACCAATTCCATCACATAAACACAAGTGATCACATAAAATAGAAAAGCTAACATCATCCATGAACCATCAATAGTAAAAAAAAAGGAAGAAGAGAGAGAACATGAATACATACTTTGGTGATCCATGAGAAGAAAGGCGAACACGAGAGAAACCATGGACATATCGCCCCTAAAAATAGGTGATCCATGGAGAGGACATGGAAATATATCCCCCAGAGCCTGTCTGGGTGATCCATGTAAGGGAGGAGAGTGAGAACACCGTTAATTCCACCCAACCTCAAGTGCGTGTGTGCAAGTGAGGTTCAAAGAGCCTCATAGGAGTCTATGACCGAGTACGCTACAGCCTGTATAAAATGTATAGTAAAAGTGTCAAGAAAGACATGATATCTCTACCTAAGAGTTTATGCTTTGGTTCCAAGAATAATCACCCTGCAAAAAGTGGCATCATCTCTCTCCAAGAGGCTATGATTTGGTTCTGAGAATGACCCATTGGGCAAGATAAAAGTGACGACATCTTTCTCTAAGAGGCTTCCCTCTAGTTCCAAGAATCTCCCACTATATAAGAAAAGTGATGACATCTTTCTCTAAGAGGCTTCCCTCTGGTTCCAAGAATGTCCCACTGTACAATGCATGAGAGAAGTATAGCACAAAGGAGCAGTGTGGGTGCCCCCTCCTTAAGATGTCAACATAGGTTGATGTTGATATCTTAAGGAAAGTAGAACAAGGATACCTACATTCATCACAAATAAGATATCCATTATGCAAAAATGTCATAAATCCAAGCAAGAGAGGGAATACTCTTCAAGCAAGGATAAGATGGTTGAAAAGAGATATCTTGCTGTAAGTGTAAAGGTGATCCTTGGAGGAGAAGAGATCTTTGTTCAAAAGACATCTAC
Source organism: Cryptomeria japonica (assembly GCF_030272615.1). Taxonomy (NCBI): domain Eukaryota; kingdom Viridiplantae; phylum Streptophyta; class Pinopsida; order Cupressales; family Cupressaceae; genus Cryptomeria; species Cryptomeria japonica. The sequence continues at coordinate 335,495,083 of NC_081407.1, forward strand.
CCCCAGAGGAGTTGTCTTAGACAAATATAATATCTTCTATAACAAAGAAAAGAGAGAACAAGAATGCAATCCTTCCTCCTATTCCTAGGTGAAAGAGATTCTTGATGAAGGATGACTCATGTTTAGCCCCCAGAGGGATGGGTGAATCTATCATATATGTACATTACCAAGTGGAAAAGAGATTGTAATCAAGGACTTATACCTCTTGTATAAGAGATAATCCTTGAGAAAACAACCAACAATTTCACACAAGTAATGACATCAAGTAATAAAGCTCACACCATCCACACAATAGGGAAAAGTGGATCCTTTAGAGAAAGAGAGGGATATAGATCATTGCCCCCCAAGTGTAGGAAAATAAAAAGAATTTCACAACTTATAGAGATATATTACTCATAAAAGATGTACCATTTCAAGCAAGGAATACATCCTAACCAAGGAAGAAACATGCGCTTGCATGAAGGATAACTCCATTCAAGAAAGGACATCAAGTTATGAATAACACAATAGAAGAGGTAATTTTCAAAGAGAGATAAAGAAGAATAAGAAGATTCACAAAAGTCCTCTAAGAAGAGATTGTTCATAATAGACTTACCGTTTCAACAAAAGAGAAGATCCCACTCATGGAATAGAATGCGCTCGCATGAAGGAATAATCCATGCTAGAAAGGACATCAAGTTATGAATAACTCCATATAAGAGGTAATTGTCAAAGAGAAAGAAAGAAGAACAAGGTTCACAAAGGTTCTCTAAATAGAGATTATTCATAATAGACGTAGTGTTTCAAGCAAGGAGAAGATCCCACTCACGGAACAAACATGCACTCACATGAAGGAAAACTCCATGCAAGAAAGGACATCAAGTTTATGAATAATGTACCCCATAAAGAAAATAGTGAAACCTTAGAAAGAGGAAAAGGAATATTCTTGCCCCCCAAGCATAGAGGTAAAAATAAATAGACTATTATGTTGCTCAATAAGTATGATTGCACTTGGAATTATACCACCATGAATTGCAAGGAGCCCCTAATAAGTAGGCTAACTATGTCACATAGTGAGGAGCAACATAATAGAAACTTGAATGTTATTTTAAATGATCATGATGAATAGGCCATTCATTGTCAGATATTATTTTTAAAATACCTGAAACAATGAAATGTTGTATTTGTGTTTTCAAAGCTTGACACTCATTAGTATAATGGCCATGGGTTTGATGATATTTATAAAAACAAGAATTTTGAGAATGTTGTTTATGTTTTCTTCTTCATTTAGGACAAAGAGGAGATATGAATTTGGATTTTAGAAGATTGGTCAACACATATTCTTGTTATAACTCAAAATTTGAATGAGAAGGTGTGGGTTTACAAGACAATGGAGAAGAAGATGCTGAGGTAATTTCTCAAGACTTGATCACTCACATTCAAACATTTGGCCATTGCATCCATGTGTATGTTCAAAATAGGGTTCACTCTTAGGGGGAATGGGATTGAAGTTTAAAGAGACCCAATCAATTTCAAGATTTGTGTTAAGAGAAAAATTTGGAATGTGAAAGTCAGGAATCTTAGACTTTCTAGAAATGGTAGGAGTGAAATCTAAGGACCCCCAATCATCCTCTAAGAGTTCTTGTTTAGGAACTTATTTGGTAGGAGATGAGTTATTTGAGTGAATTGAAGAGAGGATTGTAGAAACTAAGAAAGCATATGATGCTTCACTTATGTTCTCATCAATTACCTCATTAGTATATGTGTAAGGCACAACATGATAATCAGGAAGAATTTTTGGTTTCCTAGGAACATGAATGAAGTTGATTTGATGTTTGTTAGGCTCTTGATTTTTGGGAGAGAGAGAGAATTATGATGAGAAATAATATTGTCCTCTTGTTATAAGGTATCTTTATGTTCAAGACACTCATTAGAAAAAGGACTATTATATGTAATTAATGCTTCATCTTTAGAGGGAAGATCATTAAAAGAAGGTATGGTATCACTAGGATAAGTAGCCAACATATCATCCTCTTGCACCAAATAATCCTTATGAGGGAGATACTTTTTAGGAGAAGAAGGAACACAAATATCCAAAGATTCATCTTTAGGAGGGAGATCTTTGAAAGAAGTGTCCATATTCCCTTTTTGCACCAATGTGCCCTCATTAATGAGATAAACTTTGGGAGAAGGTAAATCATAGCTATGAATGAAAGGGAGAACTAAATTATAATCATATGCATGAAAGGGAACATCATGAATATCTTTAACACAACTCAAAATTGAATTAGCAAAATAAGATAAGAACTCCATATTCATTGATGATCAAACAAGAATAATGCTCACCCCATACATGCATAGAAAATTTAATAATGGAGGGAAAATGGAATTTGAACTGCAAATTTGAAATTTGAATTTGAATTGTGTTTGACCTTAGAGGGTGTTAAAAAAGTACGCCAATTTTTTGGATTTAAGTAGAAAAACACAATCAATTCTGTCTCCTAAAATTTTAGGAAAAAAGCCGAGGACCATGGCGAAAGTGTACACGGTTCGACCAACTTTTTAAAAAATTTTCAGGGATGATAGGTATTATGATATTATTGTGGAATCCAAAAAAACAGATGATTTGGAGATGTCTAGATCGATCAAATTTGCAGTCAAAGGTCGAAAATAGAAAGATCTTAAAAATTAGGGTTTTATGATTTAACCACTAAATTTTTAGAATAAAGAGACAGATTTGAATTGCAATTTTGAAATAGAAATTAGATCTGAAACAAGTAATTAAAATTTTACACTTCACAAGCTTAATTTTGTCAAAATGAAAAAGTAGGTTCTCTATACAATTAACCTCTAAAATTTGCAAATAGATCAAACTTGGAAATGAAAATTTGAAATTCAAATTGCAATTATTTAGATCTAACAAATAAGAAATCAGAATTAAAGTGTAAGACGACAGGCTCACCAAAATGTAAAGTGGAAAATTGGATCCTAGCGACTCCCCACCTAGGAGAGAGAAAGGAAGCCACTAGGATGATTTTCACTTGGAGGATCTTTACATTCAAAAGAGGGGCTTGAATCCACTAGATCTAAATCCAAAGGAAACAAGGATATGAATGCCAAGTGGATTGCAAGGGTTGAAGTCTGATTTGCCCTCTTTTGTAAATGAGAAAGTTGACTTGTTGACTATGCGGAAAAGAGAGAGGAAATGAGTGAAATGAGGAGCTACCAGTTTGGGATTGCACTGTAACTTCAGATATGAGCTAATTAGATTGATACGGATCTGCCCTACAAATTTGGAGAAAAGTCATCACGACTGTGGCGGGAATGTACATGGTCCTCCACAAAATCCGCGAAATGAAAAGGGTTCTCCCATCTCTGCAAATGAAGCCCAAACCTGCAGTTACAACTATGCACCTACAACATACACACATAAAAGAGAGGAAAAGGGGTTGTGGATAGGGGTTTGTCTTAGTCAAACCTCGGTTGAGGAATCAACCTTGAAAGAAATTAATTGCAAATTATTGAATGTAAACAATGGAAATGTATACCTTGTAGATATGCAGTTTATTAATGATGATTGTTTTGCTTCTTGAATGTAATCAAAAGCGTTGCATGGAGTAGCATGTGACATGAGAAAACCCTAACACACATACATGCTTGCAAATGAATGTTGTATTGTTGCTCCAATGGATGAATGAAGAAGACTTGAATGTTTGAATGCTTGATGATGTATATCTTTGCCTATGCTTACTTATGATCCACTTTGCTTAAATTTAGCTTCCCATCCCTCCTTATGCGAATGAGAAAACCAACTCCCTTTTTTACATGCCTCTTGAAGATTAATTCATCTCATAAAAGGCTGACATTGGGGAGATTTAGGATCCCGAAGTGCAGATGGGGCTGAGGGGAACCTATCTTGGGGCCACCCTAAGAGGGTGGGACAGGGGTGCCATGCCCTTGTCCTGCCATATCTTGGGGCCCGGATAGGGTCCTGAGGCTATCTCAAGGCTCAAACATGAAGGGGAAAAGGGTGAAAATGCAGAAAGGGGTCTTGACTAGGGAGGAGGATGTCGTTGCCAAGGTGAGGACCTCAAATGTGGTTAAAATTGCAGGAGGCACAATTTTATGACACTACAATGAATACTTATACATAAATGGGGCTGCAAATTATTAAAGTACATATAGGAATACTTATACACAATTCTTTCCAAAATAAGCTCTTAGGAGAGTCCATAAGTTATTTGAGATACACAAAATTTGAATCGATTACATAAGCTAGTTGCTAGTAATCTCATTACATGTAATTCCTCTACCTTGATCAGACTCTATTTTACCTAGTTTGACTTTGGTTGACTTTTTTTCTTCTTCTGTAGTTTATGTGGCTGGATGATACTCTATGTTGTGATGACTTTTATCATGACACTATGCTATGATGTTTTGGATTTAATAAAGGTTGGTTATGCATTATATCTTTATGGATGTTTAGATTTTAGATCTTATGCTTATGTATTGATCATGGATTGACATATTTACTTTATGTATGAGATATATTATGTGTTCATTTTCATGTATGTGTATGCATCTGTATGGGTTGTGAGCGAATGATCTTCCATCACTCACTTTGGAGAGACACGAAATGTCACGACTCTCCTCCATCAGTGTGCCTGCAAATGTTGGATATATGTATGTATGTTTTCTTGGTGATGAAGGATTGCAGGTACAAGGCATCGACTCCATCTGACTTCACAGGTCGAAGCGTTCCTACATAATCCTGATGGAAGTCATGGGAAATAGAATTAGGCCCGTTTTCAAACCCTAGCCTTTGCTCGACTCTAGAGCAATGTTTCCTATCTCGTGTCTACCTGATCGTAATGCCACATAGGCAATAGTCCGATGCCTTTGGCATGTTGCATGTGTGTATGTGTTTGTGATGCATTTGGGTTTAATTTGTTATTGTGTTTTGGTAGATTATAAATTATTAAATTTTATCATAAGGTTTTGTTTAATTTATGGTAATTTATTTTAAATACTTATGTTTGTGTGTATAAAAATAAAATAAAATATTATGTGTGTGTGTGTGTGTGTGGGTGGATAGTATTACCATATTATTTAATTATCAAATTTATAAATATGATAAAAATAAAAGAAATTATTAGATAAATAAATTTATTGTTGGAAAGTTATTAATTAAATAAAATAGAAATTAATAATGAAAATGATTACTATTGAAGTAATAGAATTTAAAGCAAGTTTCTTTTTGGGAAGGAAAAGGAATAATTTTGGGGGAAGTTTCCTTTTTCCCATGAGCAATTTTGGGGGAAGCGACACATTTTTATTGGGGAAAAATTTCAAGAAGGGGGATCTAGATTCTTTTTCATGCTTTTTGGGGGTTTCTGGAAATTAGACTGAGGAGATGGGAATTGGATTTCAGGAGAAATTGGGTTGTTGTTGTTACTATTTTCATCCTTGAATTTTGGGAAGGAAGTTCTCGACAAGGAAGATTTTGCAGAGGTTAAAGGATGGGGTTTTTCTTTTTGGTTGCATGTGTGTTGCCGAGTGCTGGAAATTTTGAAGCTTCCCCTACAAACAATCTTCCTGGATTGCATTCAGAGGTAGGGATTTAATCCCTTTTTGCTTGTGAATTTCTTGAAAACTGAAAAATAAATTAGATGTTGTTTTAATAAAAAAAAAAAAGTATGAATTTACCTATTAATGTTTTATGGAACTTGGATTGATTATTTTGGAATTCCAGGTCTTAGTTTAGATTTGGTACTTGAAAATTATAATTTCAATTTTGTTAATGAACTTGTATGAGGGTTTTCAATTTAAAAAAAAATTCTATTCCAATTGGGGTATCTGGAAAATTTGTAAATCTGTGTATTAGTTGTATTACATGTTGATTATTAATTTTTTCTTATAGATGTGATGTCGGTGAATTTTAAGTTTATAATTTTAATTATCAAATTTTCTTATATATTTATTTGGTTTCTATAAAATTGTATTTACAGATCTTTAAATTGGAATTTTGTCTTCAATTAAAAAACATTTATAAAAAAAATTATTTTTTATTTTTTGGTGGGGCTCAACCCACATCGTGGGAACCCCATGGCTGTGGGGAGCTCCATCCACACCGTGGGGAGTACCCATGGCTGTGGGGAGCTCCATCCACACCGTGGGGAGTACCCATGGCTATGGGGAGCTCCACCCACAATGTGGGTAGTACCCATGGCTATGGGTAGTCGTAGGCTTTCCCATGGCTATGGTAAGAGCAATCCACAACATTGTGATACTGCCCGCAACTGGTGTTTTTGTTAAACAATTTTATTTAATGTTTTTCTTTTATATATATATATATATTTAAGATTATAATTTGATATGTATAATTGTGTTATGATTAATATAGTTATATTTTGATTAATTTAGTTATCTTTGGTTAAATATAGAAGTATATGGTGAATAAGAAATATTTGGATTATAATATATGTATTTAGATTAATACATGATTGAAAGTGTAATTTGTAAGAATGGGTATTTAATTCGTTAATGAATTAATTTGGTGTAATTTGCAAATGAGGGCTGGATGGCTATTGATTAAATTATGTATTTGGGAAATTTATTGGAATAATATTATATAGGGAAATGTTTGAGCTTTATGTTTTGAATGTTTAATTTAATAAGGTTATGGCTTTAGGAGATTAACTAGTATTGTATGTTATGGTTTTGATTGTTATGTTGATACTTATTTTATCCCTTTAAGTTGTCTTGTAATGTGAGTTGACCCATGTTGTTAATTGTATCACCTCTTTTTTGTTTGTCCCTTGTGGAGGTTGGAAGTGGCCAAGTGTATAGCAAAGGTGCTTTGAAACTCTTTGTGATGTATATTGGGCCTACGATACTTTATGCCTTGATGTTAATATTTTTGGATTTTGGTATCAATTTGATATTTAATTAAACCAAATTTTTGTTTTTTAATGCTTTTGTAATCTAAACCAATGCGTGTCAGGGTATCATGTCTTCCTTGTTGTCTTGATTGTATGTCTTGGAGGCTCCAAAGGTTGGTCTTTAAGCTTCGTCTTTATTGATACAAATGTTATGTTCTTATTTCTATACATTTGGGTTTTATTTATGAATGGCTAGGGTGGCTTATTAGTATCTTGGTATTATAGTTTTACTCTTCTTATGGGATTGAGTCATGTTGTGCTCTTTTGGAAGATTTTGAAATAGATGTTTATGTGGTTGAGATGCATTGTAATTCCGGACTTGGTTGGAACTCATTATCTGGCCTATGGTGTTATGATCCTTCATGAGACTTTTAAGATTATTTATGATGATTTTTTGTTGATAATTGGTTTGGGGTAGGCTTAGTGTCATAAGGGGGAGTGGCTTCCAAGTGGGGGTCGAAGCCCAAAGTGGCTGCCAGGATAATCCATTGGAAGTAGCGCCTAATAAGTGATAACCTAATTAAATAATTAGGGGGTTGGGTAGTATAACACATTAAACAAGATTAATTATGCTTTTCTTATGGATTGAGTGCTCGTTTAGGCTCAAGATGAGGTGTGGAAGGCCTAGAATGGCTTGATCAACTACCTTTTCCTCTTGAAAGGTATGTTGGTTTCATATGAGATTTGAATGGGGGTCGGGGGTCAAGAGAGGTTGCCAGAATAACCCAAGATGGGGCTCGAGACCCATGGAGACTTGCCAAGATAACCCATATCAAACTATGCGATGAAATTCTCTGCTTGTGAGCACTAGAGTCCTGCCTTGGTGGTTGTAACCTCTAGAGTAGTCCTGTTAGAGCTTTGTCTTTGTGTACCCTGTTTGTGACTTTACTCGGTGGAAGTGTGTTTAGACCATGTGTTGTATTTCCTTGTTTGTTTTCATGAGGGCTTTATGTTATCTCCTAGCATGGGGGGTGGACCTTTTGGATCCACATAGTTGGGTGGTAGTTGCCTTCTTCCATCAGGGATTTTGTACCGGTTTTGCATGGATTGGCTTCGTACTTGTTCCAGATTGCTCTCTTAGATTTGGCCAGTTCAGCAAGTTAGATGAAGATTTCTATAGCTGTGATATGTACTTATATTTATCCTATGTAATTTATGTATATACACACCTACATAGGAAGGGATGTAATCATGATGCAACTATGATGTCATTATGATGTAAACTTGATGCATATGAAATGAGACTTAGTTGGTAGTATTTATTATCAACTATTGGAAACATTGGTCTTATGTAACTTAAATATGTTTATCATTCATTATTTATATGTTGTAATAATCTATGTTTTCAAGTATTCTATGAATGAAGCTTTAGAGGATGTATCTTATGCAATGCAGTTTAATGCTTCTGTTGCATAAATGGATATAGCACTTTAGCTATTATTATGCTTAAGTTCATGTATGTATTAAAAGTTACCTTGATTATAACTCAAGATAGAAGCGTGGGATGAAGTTGTGCACCTGGATCTAGTTATAATATGTCGAGATGAAGCTGCCCTGCAAATTTGAGGGAAAGTTGTTGGGACTGCATTGAAAGTGCACACGGTCCTTCGAAAAATATGCGAAATGAAAAGGGTTTTTTCGACTTTGTAAATGGAGTCCAAATCTACAAATACTGCTGTGCACTTGTAACCTACACATAGAAAAGAGAGGAAAAGGGGTTGGGATTGGGGGTTTGCCTTATGGTCAAACCCTAGTTTTAGAATTAACCAAATGATGAAAGAAAGTACTTACAAGTAAATGTAAATGAAAGATTGAAATGTAAATCACCTCAAGGGAGGTTGGAATAGGAATGTAGATGGAATTTCTTGTGTGTAATTTAATGTTGAAAGGGATCTCCTCTTCAATGGTTGAATCCTTGACTTGAATGCAACACCTAGCCTTGAAGGGAGACTTGAGATGCTCAATACTTGAAAGGAATTCTTGAATTCTCTTGAATGATCACTTATGCAAACTTTCACCTTGTTCAACTTATGCAAATAGGAGGGAAAATGCAACTTATATATTTGTTAATTAGGGTTAATTGGATTGATTTTCGTCATAGGCTGACACATGGAAAGTTTTCCCGCTTTAATCACAAAGTTCAATGCATAGTTTGAAAGAAAGGAACCCAAGATAGGGCAGGGACAGGGGCACCACACCCCTGTCCTGCCCTTATCTAGGACATAAAGAAGGTTCTAGGACATGCGGAGGGCAGAAAAAGAGCATTCTTTAGGGATTGAGCAAGTCTCAGGTCTTCGATCAGGATTGGGGATTCGATTCGCCAACATGAAGACCCTAATGTGGTTGAACATTGCAAAGGTTAAAATTTTATGACACTACATTTAGCCCCCACTTTAGCAGGAGTATAAGTATACGCCAATACTGTCGGTAAAGTACAAGGAAACAAGATTGAAATACTTCTACCGCGTCAAGGAGGTAAGATACACCAAGCCCCCAGTGAACTAAGGATCTTACGAATTTGATTGACAAAGTAAAAGGGAAGACCGGGAAGAGAAAACCATGACTGCAAGTAGCAAGGTTCCTCTCACTATGAGCCATGAAAAGCAAGGATACCAAAATTACAAAGCGAAGCCAAGTTCACTAGGTAACTTTAAGTATCAAGAAGGAAAATATGTGTGGATTGTATGCCCCCATGTTAAAGAGATTGTGTATGCCTTATCAAGAGTGATTTCTTTAAGGTAGGATACACCCAAGAGAGAGAAAGAGAGAGGGATAACGTTATCGCAAGGATTTAGCCCCCAATCGAGGAATAAACCCAAGGATAATGAACACAAAACATGAGTTAGTTTTGATTTCCTTGGGGTCAATATGTTGTATGATAACTCATGTATATCATATATGTATGTGCATATAATAATTGTCATTTTCCAAAAAAAGGAAACTTCCTTGGAAGAAAGGGAATAGAAAGGTGTCTTTTGAGTCAACATGAAAGAGACCAAAAGAGATCTCAATGCTTTGTATCATTCTTAAATAGACATTAAGAGAAAAATAGAAGAAGAAGGATACACATATAAGAATAGTCACAAAAAAGCAAGAAAGGAGAGAGAGAGAAGATCTACTATGCTAATGTTGCTAATCTAGCACGACATCCACCTCTCGATCTTGCTGATCACTATTTTGGGAAGGCCAGAAACATGCTAGAGGAGAGACATCAATCACAATAGATGGAGCTATCACAAGATCTAAACAAGGACTATGCTCAGGTGGTAAGTCACTTTCTTCGACTCTCGGAGCTAGAATTAGGGCTTTTGAAAATTCTGCTGATAAATGCTTGTCAACATCAACATATTCATAGTAACTATAAGAAGCATTAGGAGTTATATTTCCATCATGAATAAAATTTTCACCTATTTCCTCATCAAGATTTATAGAAAGAGGAGCTCTCACATGAATAGAAGTAAAACCATCACATGTTTTTTGTAATTTACGATTTGGAGATTTAGGTTAAACATCTTTCTTAGGAGAAAAGAGAATCATGTCAACTATTGGAGTTCTAGGAGATTGAATATTTTGAGGGACAACTTCACCATCTCAAGCACGACATCTTTGTCGACATTCTCTTGCACAATGATTTCATTGAGTCTTAGTGGAAGGTTGGGTAGAAGGAGGAAGATTTGTTGAAAGAGGAATATTCTCGTCTTTGATAATTGAAGGTTTAGGTTGAGTTCTTTTAGGTTGAACAAGAGGAGAAGCATGCCTCTTCTCTCTATAATAGGAAGGAGGAGGTACAGGTCTAACCTTAGGAGGAATATCATTGTTCTTCTTAGGAGAAGGCATAGTCACATCCATAGGAATAGGTAGATGATCTTCCTTAGGCGAAAGATTAGTTCTATCCATTAGGGGAAGAACTTCATCTTCAAGAATGATAGGAGTGTCAAGTGTTTGGGATCTATGTTGGCTCAAGGATAAGATCATATCTTTCTTCCATTTTTGATAAGATTGGAAAAGAGCGTCACTCCTTGGTGAAAGAGATTGAAATTGCTTAGGCCAAAAAATATCAATGGGAAAACTAGGGCTTCTTTCAGATGGTCGAAATAAGCTATGGTTAACAGTTATGATTTCTCCATTGTCAGGAAATTTCAAACACTTATAGATTGGAGAAGCAATATCCTTCATGGAAGATAGCCAAGGATAGCCTAACTTTACATGAAATTCCTTAGAAGAGGGAATGATCACAAAATTGACATCCATAGATTTAGTGTGAAATTCAATAGGAAGGGTAATAGAGCCAATGGTAGAATAAGAGAATCCATCAAATAATTTCACAACCACATTAGAATCATTATATATTGGTTTATGCAATAGTAAAGTGAAAAGATACTTGTTAGTGATGATATTAATCATGTAAGAGGGATCAAAAAGAGTACCATGATAAGGTATATCCTTAACCTTCACAACTATGTATAAAGGGCCATCAGGTGCTCCAATGGTCTCACTAGAGTCAAATGTAATAGAAGGATCCTTCGGTGTCACTTGTTTCTCTATCATGTTCACCAAATTTGGAGTTGTAGAGGTGAAGTCATTAGGAGAAAAAGAGGTATGTTCAGTCTCAATCATGTTAGAGGTATGAGTTGGCAAAGGATCAGTGAAAATCTTAAGATTTTGATTAGGAGGAGCTACTGATTTGTTTCCCTTATCATTCACACCTGCCACATATATAGTATTATTATCAATCAAATCTTGAATCTTACTTTTCAATGAAAAACATTTCTCAGTATCATGACCAGGTTGATGACGGAATTGACAAAAGGAATTGTTATCAAAATAAGGGGATGCAAGCTTAGAAAGATCAATTGGTTTTACAAGAGGAAGTTTAATAACATTTCTTTGTAACAACTTGTAAAGCGGAAAAATCGAACCCTAGTTGTTCTCCCCTCCCCAACTCCAAGGAGAGAGAAGGGAGAGTCACTAGGGTTGATGGTTTTCACTTAGGAGAGACTTTACATTCAAAAGAGGGGTTGAAACCCACAAGATCCAATCCCACGCAATGCAAGATTGGATTCTATATGAGTTTCAAGGGTTGTGATAGCAAGGATACCCTCTTTTGTAAAGAAATGTAGATAGAAAGATTGAACTAGGAATGCATGTAAAATAGGAAAGATTCGCTTATAAACAGAAATAAGGATATGGTATGAAGATGTGGACCTGGAATTAGCAGTAAAATGTCGAGACAGTGCTGTTCTGCAAATTTGAGCGAAAGTTGACGGGACGATGGCGCCCGGCGTGCACACGGTCCTCCGAAAAATCCGCGAAACGAAGGTGGATCTGTTCGTCTCTGCACAAGGATTCCAGATCTTCAATTACAGCTGCGTACCTGCAACCTACACATAGAAAAGAGAGGACGATTGGGGGGTTAGGGATGAGGGGTTTGCCCTTAGGTCAAACCCCAGTTTTGGAATTAACCAAGAAATGAGAATGCTGTAAATGTAAATGTTTGTAATGTAAACAAATACTGATACCTTGTTGTAAGAATGTTTGTATTCTTACATGCGAAGGTGTAATGTATGTAGTATGTAATGTGTTGTAAGTGATCTCCTCTTCAATGGTTGAATCCTTTTCTTGAATGCAATACCTAGCTTTGAATGGAGACTTAGAATGCTCAATTGCTTGAAGGAATGCTTGAATGCTTGAATGCTTGAATATCGTTTCAGCCTTTTTTCCATCTTACCCAAATGGGAGAGGAAATGTAGTTTATATACTTGTCAATTAGGGTTAAAAGACTGATTTTCCCGACCTTAGGCCAACCAGGAAATGTTATTTTCCAATTTGCAAACAAAAAGACCCGAAGTCCCATAGGAGACCGGGCCCAAAATAGGGCCAAGGACCAGGGCGCTGGGCGCCATGGTCCTGGGGGACCAGGGCGCTGGGTGCCCTAGTCCTGAAGGACCAGGGCACTGGGCGCCATGGTCCCACCTCTAGGGACAACGGGGTGCAAGGAGGATCAGGCCAGGGTGCTGAGAAATGCAGTTTTTGGTGTCATGAACAAGTTTCGGGGTCTCCATTCAGGTTCCGTGTTGCATCGCCATCGTGAAGACCCAAATGCAGTCGAAATTGCAAGTGTCACAATTTTAGGATGCTACATTTAGCCCCCACTTTAGCGGGAGTATAAGCGTACGCCAATACTTCCGGTAAAGTACAAGGAAACAACATTGAAAAACTTTCACCACGTCAAGGAGGCAAGATACACCAAGCCCCCAGTGGACTAAGGATCTTACGAATTCGATTGACAAAGTAAAAGGGAAGATCACGAGGGAGAACCATGACTGTCAGTAGTAAGGTTCCCTCACTATGAGTCATGCAAGAAAGATATCAAAAATTTTCAAGGCAAAGCTAAATTTGTCAAGAAATTTTCAAGTATCTTGAAAAGATATGAACGGGATGTATGCCCCCCTACGTTAAAGTGATCGCACACGCCTTACCGGGGGTGATTGCTTTAAGGTAGTGATACATATAAGAAATGAGAAAGGAGCACGTTATCACAAGGATTTAGCCCCCAAGTGTGAGATAAACCCAAGGATAATAGACACAAAACACAAACCACAAGGTGACTTCGCCTTCCTTGGGGTCAGTATGCTGTATGATAATTCATGTATATCATATGTATGTATGCATAATTGTTCTTCATTCCCCAATCAAGGAAGGTCACCTAGAAGAAGGGAACACATGTGTTTTTTGAGTCAACATGAGAGAGACCAAAAGAGATCTCAATGTTTTGCATCGTCCTCAAGTAGACAACACTAAGGACAACAAATAGAAGAATGGGAGTAACACATAGAAGAAGTAACAAAAGAGAGGAGGAGAGAGTCTGCTATGCTAATGAACTAGTCTAGCACGTCATCTACCCCCCGATCTTGCTGATCAATATTTCGGGAAGGTAGGAAACATGCTAGAGGAGGAACATCCAACACAACAGACGGAGCTATCGCAAGATCCAAACAAGGGCTATGTTCATATCCCAAGCCACGGTGTTCTTGTCTAGGAGCTAGGATAAGTGCTTTAGAAAATGCGTTAGATAAATAGTTATCAACATCAACATATTCATATTCACTATCAGAATGAACAGGAGTAATATTTTCATCATGAATAACATTTTCATCTATATCATCATCAAGATTTATAAAAATAGGATCTTTAACTCGCACAGGATCAAGACCATCATGCATCTTATGTTTAGGATATTTCGGCTCAATCGTCGACTGAGGAGAAAATGGAATAATATTAGTTGAAGGTGTTTTTGGGGATTGCAAGGTTTGAGAAGCAGCTGCCTGAGCTCTAAGACGACGCTTTCATCGGCGTTCATGTGCAGAACGATTTCGTCTAGTCTTATTAGGAAGTTGCGAAGATTGAGGAGGAGGAATGTTCTCATCCTTATCACTTGGGTGTTTAGGTTGTGGTCTCTTAGGTTGAACAATAGGAGAAGAGGAAGATCTCTTCTCTCCATAAGAGGAAGGAGGAGGAACTGCTCCATATAAAGGAGGAATATTTGGTTTAGGAAGGAGACCAAGTCCATCATGATGAGGAGGTATAGGTCTACTTTTAGGAAGTTTATTAATCATAGGCATAGTCACATCCATAGGGATGGGTTGGGAATCTTCTTGAGGAAAGACATTAGTTTTATCTTTCAAAGGAAGAACTTCCTTCTCAAGAACGATAGGAATGTCAAGTTTGGGTGTTCTAGGTTCACTTAGAGATAGGATCATATCTTTCTTCCACTTTTGATAAGATTTAAAAAGATGATCACTTCGTCGAGGAAGAGATTGGAATTGTTTAGGCCAAAAGTAATCAATAGGAACGCTAGAAGTTCTTTCAGCTGGTTTAAAGAGACTATGATTGACAGTAACAACTTCACCATTATGGGGAAATTTCAAACACTTTTGAATAGGAGAAGCAATAGCTTTCATGGAAGACAACCAAGGATAGCCTAGCTTCACATGAAATTGTTCGGATGATGGAATAATAGCAAAGTCCACATCAAGGGATTTGTTATGGACCTCAATAGGTAATGTAATAGAACCAATTGCAGGAGAAGAAAATGCATCAAATAATTTCACAACCACATTTGTTTCGTCATAGATCACTTGATTCAATTGCAAAGTAAAAAGAAATTCTTCAGTAATGACATTAACCATACAAGAAGGATCAATAAGCACTCCACGGCAAGGTGTATTCTTGACTTTTGCAACTATATATAAAGGACCATCAGGTGCCCTGATAGTTTCACTAGAATCAAATGTGATGGAAGGTTCTTTAGGGATTTTCTGCTGCTCTACAAAGTTAATCACATTCGGAGTCATAGACACAAGATCATCAGGTGAGATAGAGGAATCAGTAGTATCAATCGCATTAGAGTTATGAGAAGGCAATGGATTAGTAAAAATCTGAAGATTTTGGTTAGGAGGAGCTACAAATGTGTTGCCTTTATCATTCACACCAGAAACAAAGATAGTATTATTATCAATCAAATCTTGAATTTTACCCTTTAAAGCAAAACATTTTTCAGTATCATGCCCAGGATGATGATGAAATTGACAAAAAGATTTGTTATCAAAATAGGGTGAGTTAATCTTTGCAGGATCTATTTGCCTTATAGGAGGAAGAGTAAGCACATTTTGTTCCAATAACTTATTCATAATACTATGCAATGATTCATTCAAAGGAGTAAACTTTCTTTCTTTCCTGAAAAACTTAGAAATAGGAGGCACACCTAATGCTGCATTCACATTGTTGTTGATGATGTTTTCATTGAATTTAATGGACTCTCTGTTCGGTTTAAACTTCCCAAATGGTTGTTGACTACTATCACCCTTATCACTCGGAGCCATAGGATTTGCTTGTTCCATTTGGCTCACAGTCAGTTGATAATTGTGAAGAGTTGCGCACAACTGTTGGAAAGAAGTAAACTCAGAAAACAGGAGTTTTTCTCTAATATCTTTTTGTAAATTAGAAATAAAGATTCTTTGAATATCATTGTCAGGCACTAGAAAAGAAATTTGAGCATACAAATGCTTATATCTACCAATGAAATCAGTCACTTTTTCTTTAACACCTTGTTTACAATGCATTAAATCAATCAAAGTAACTTTAGGACTTATATTGTTTTGAAATTGTTGAATGAAAGCATTTGCAAGTTGTTCGAAAGAAGAAATAGAATAGGAAGGCAACGAGAAATACCATTGTAGGGCTTTATCTCTTAATGTTCTAGTAAACAGTTTTGCAAGCAACCTTTGGTCATAAGCAAAATCAGTACATATTGTTTGAAAGGTCTTAACATGTGTTAGAGGATCACCCTTACCATTATAAAGTTCCAAATGCCGAATTTAAACATGTTTAGGGGGGATAGCTCGAACAATGTCAAGAGAAAGTGGGCTCACAACATCAAATGTGGGCACACTAAACTTAGATTGATTCATAGAGGCAATTTGTTGCTGTAAAGAAGAGACAGTTTGTGCAAGATTGTTAATGGTCGCTTCAGTCAAAGAGTTCATATTAGATGTGTTAGATTGTGATGGAGGTGTTATGTTATTGAAAGAAGGTAGAGAGTAAGGTGGTGGGAAACTATGATAGTTAGTCATAGGAGATGATTGGACAGGAGGAACACTACAAGGAGGAATGGAATGATTAAATGAATTGCCCCCTTGCATCACGTTCATTTGTGGAGATATAATAGGAACACTCACTGAAGGAATGAATGAAGAAGTTGGATTGAATGAAGGAAGAGGGTTGATTGAAGAAGAGGGATTGCCCCCATGACTGGTGATCATAGGTGGAATGTCTTGTATTGAAGTAGTCATTATGTTTGATGTAAAAGTAGGTATACTAGCAATAGGAGTCGTCAAAGGAATAGAATGATTGACTTGAGTAGGAGGTTGTGTATAACCCAAAGTTTCAGCACAACTCTTCATAGACATCACATTCAAATCCACAATGTGTGCAATACCACACAAAATATCAATTCCATTCTTATCACTTTGAACCATATGTTTTAGACCCTCAATTAATGAAAGAGCTTCGCTATCGGGGTATTCTTGAGACATCCATTGTCGAAAATCATCAAATTGGTTATCCAATTTTGAAAGTTGTTCTACAGAAACCTCATGGAGAGCTTCTTCATCATTAAGAGGATTGGAGGAATTACCCATGTCCTCGTTAAAAAGGCCATTCAAATTAGGTTCCATCTCCTCAGTAATTACACCTTGGAAAGACTTAATTCTAAGGCTTCGTCTAACGGGAATAGTGTAAGTAGGGCTTATTGTTGTAAAACTCATGCACTAAAGAAAGAGAGAAGATTTTGAATTTTAGAGGTAGCAAATTTCAATAAAATCAGCCAATCTCCTAGATTTAAGCTGTTAAATGCAATCAGGACAATCTCCCGAAATTTTGAAAAAAATGTCCAGGACCGTGGCACTCGGAGTGCACACGGTCCTCGCAACTTTTTTTGAAATTTTTCAGGGATGAAAGTAATGATGATTTTAAAGCTAATCTGAAAAAATTGAGTGATTTTACGATCTGTAGATAGGCCAAATTAAAGTTGAAATCTCAAAATTGAACCCTACCAAGATTGTTGAAAAATGTAAAATTTTGAATTTTGAAAAAGAGAGGGAAACTGAAATTTTGAATTTTATGATTTTAGAAGGAATACTGAAAGCAATGCAAGTTTTGAAATTTAAAAATTGACTCGATTTCATGCAAAATTCAAATTTTGAAAGTGGAAATCAAACTTGTTGCAATTAAACACTTAATTTCAAAAGTCACAAACTGCAAAAATTTGAATAAAACACTGAAATTTCGAATGAATGCTAACACACTTTTCAGATTTAGGACAGCAAGAAACACAATTTTGACACAAATTTCAATTTCAACAATTTTTGAATGATTAGAAGCCTCAATCCAAGCAATCGCTAGACCAACTTTGACTTTAATTTTGAAGGTGTTAAAATTGATAAAATCAGCCAAAATTCTAGATTTTAGCAGGAAAATACAGTAAGATCTAGCTCCCGAAATTTCAGAAAAAATGTCGGGGACGATGGCGCTCGGGGTGCACACGGTCCTCGCAACTTTTTTCCAAATTTTCAGGGATGAAAGATATTGTGATTTTATTGCGGAATCCAAAGTTACAGCCGATTTGGAGGTGTTTTGATTAGTGAAATTATCAGTCAAAGGTTGAATCAAGGAGGTTCTAAAAATTAGGGTTTTGACATTTAACCACTTAATTTTTAGAATTAAAGCACAAATATGAGTTGACAATTTGCAATAGAAGGGTAGATCTGAAACAAGCATTAACAATTAAACATTTCACAAGTTTAATTACTAAAAGAAAATTTTAGGGTTTTTTATGCAATCAACCTCTAAAATTTGCAAAAGATTAAACATTGAAATTTAGGAAGGCAAAATTTTCAGATCTAACCATGAATAATCAGAATGAGGATGTTCACGTCGGGTTCACCAAAATGTAAAGAAGAAAAGTCGAACCCTAGTTGTTCTCCCCTCCCCAACTCCAAGGAGAGAGAAAGGAGAGTCACTAGGGTTGATGGTTTTCACTTAGGAGAGACTTTACATTCAAAAGAGGGGTTGAAACCCACAAGATCCAATCCCACGCAATGCAAGATTGGATTCTATATGAGTTTCAAGGGTTGTGATAGCAAGGATACCCTCTTTTGTAAAGAAATGTAGATAGAAAGATTGAACTAGGAATGCATGTAAAATAGGAAAGATTCATTTATAAACAGAAATGAAATAAGGATATGGTATGAAGCTGCGGACCTGGAATTAGCAGTAAAATGTCAAGACGGTGCTATTCTGCAAATTTGAGCGAAAGTTGACAGGACGATGGCGCCCGACGTGCACACGGTCCTCCGAAAAATCCGCGAAACGAAGGTGGATCTGTTCGTCTCTGCACAAGGATTCCAGATCTTCAATTACAGCCGTGTACCTGCAACCTACACACAGAAAAGAGAGGACGATTGGGGGGTTAGGGATGAGGGGTTTGCCCTTAGGTCAAACCTCGATTTTGGAATTAACCAAGAAATGAGAATGCTGTAAATGTAAATATTTGTAATGTAAACAAGTACTGATACCTTGTTGTAAGAATGTTTGTATTCTTACATGCGAAGGTGTAATGTATGTAGTATGTAATGTGTTGTAAGTGATCTCCTCTTCAATGGTTGAATCCTTGTCTTGAATGCAACACCTAGCCTTGAATGAAGACTTAGAATGCTCAATTGCTTGAAGGAATGCTTGAATGCTTGAATGCTTGAATATCGTTTCCGCCTTTTTTGCATCTTACCCAAATGGGAGAGGAAATGTAGTTTATATACTTGTCAATTAGGGTTAAAAGACTGATTTTCCTGACCTTAGGCCCACCAGGAAATGTTATTTTCCAATTTGCAAACAAAAAGACCCGAAGTCCCATAGGAGACCGGGCCCAAAATAGGGCCAAGGACCAGGGCGCTGGGCGCCATGGTCCTGGGGGACCAGGGCACTGGGCGCCCTAGTCCTGGGGGACCAGGGCACTGGGCGCCCTAGTCCTGGGGGACCAGGGCACTGGGCGCCCTAGTCCTGAAGGACCAGGGCACTGGGCGCCATGGTCCCACCTCCAGGGACAGTGGGGTGCAAGGAGGATCAGGCCAGGGTGCTGAGAAATGCAGTTTTTGGTGTCATGAACAAGTTTTGGGGTCTCCATTCAGGTTCTGTGTTGCATCGCCATCGTGAAGACCCAAATGCAATCGAAATTGCAAGTGTCACAATTTTAGGACGCTACACAACTAAGACATAATACCATGGAAAGATTCATTCAAAGGAGTAAATTATCTTTCTCTTTTGAAAAATTTAGAAAAAAGAAGCACACCTGTTCTAGCATTCACATTGTTGTTGTTTATTGTATCATTGAACTTGATGAAACCTTTTGTTGGTTTGCAATTCGCAAATGATTGTTGAACACTTTCTCCCTTATCACTCAGAGCCATAGGAGTAGATTTCTCTATTTGACTCATAGGTAGTTGATAATTATGGAGTGTTGCGCACAACTACAGAAAGGAAGTAAAGTCAGACAAAGGAAGCTTTTCCCTAATATCTTTTTATAGATTAGAAAGGAAAATTATTTGAATATCATTATCAGTTACAAGAAAAGAAATTTGAGCACACAAATGCTTATATCTACCAATGAAATCAGCTAATTTTTCTTTAACACCTTGTTTACAATGCATTAAATCAGTCAAAGTGATTTTAGGACCAATGTTGTTCTAAAATTTCTGAATAAAATCATTTGCTAATTATTAAAAAGAAGTGATAGAATAAGAAGGCAAAGAGCAATACCATTGTAAAGCCTTATCTCTTAGTGTTCTTGTAAACAATTTTTCAAGCAATCTTTGATCATAAGAAAAATCAGTACACAAGGTTTGAAATGTTTTGACATGCGTTAGAGGATCACCTTTTCCATTATAGATTTCCAATTGAGAAACCTCAACATGTTTAGGTGGGACAACTTTAACAATATCAAGAGAAAGTTGGCTCACAACATCAAATATGGGCACTCTAAACTTGGATTGACTCATGGAAGCAATTTATTGTTGTAAGGAAGATACGGTTTGGGCAAGATTGTTAATGGTCACTTCGATAGAAGAATTGATGTTAGAAATAGTTGATTGAGAAGGTGGTGTAATATTATTGAAGGAAGACATTGATTGAGAGTAAGGTGGTTGGAAATTATGATAAATAGGCACAGGTGACGATTGAGTAGGAAATGAGACACTTAAAGGAGGAATAAAATGGTTAAAAGAATTGCCCCCTTGTGTCACATTGATTGGTTGAGGGACAATAGGAATGCTTATTGAAGACATAGGAAAAGATGGAGGATTAAATGAAGAAGAGGGATTGCCCCCATGACTAATTGTTGTAGGAATTATATTTTGAGTTGATGTAGCCATGATGTTTGAGGTAAAAGTAGGAATACTAGTCATAGGAGTAGTCAAAGGAATAGAAGGATTGACATGTGTTGAAGGTTATGAATAACCTAGGGTTTAGGCAGAACTCTTTATAGGCATGACATTGGAATCACCAATATGAGAAATGTCACACAATAAATCAATTCCATTCTTATCACTTTGAATCATGCGTTTAAGGCCTTTAATTAATGGAAGAGCCTCACTATTAGGGTATTCTTGGGACATCCATTGTTGAAAGTTATCAAATTGATTGTCCAATTTTGAAAGTTGATCTATGGAAACTCTAGTCAAAGCTTCTTCTTCATCATGGGATTCATCACTTGGATAGATAGGGACATGATTAGGATGGGAAGAATTAGCATTATCCTCATTAAAGAAGTTGTCCAAATTAGGCTCCATCTCCTCGGTAATTAAACCTTGGGAAGACTCAATTCTAATTCTTCGTCAAAGTTTACAAAATTGAATAATGAAAAATTTGAGAAAAATAATGATTAAACAATTTGAACTTTGTTGAAAGAAGAAAATGACACAATTTCCAAAAAATAATGAATGAAAGGAAATTGGAATTTGAAAATTAGGGTCAAGGGGATACCACTTAAATTTAAAATAAGGGTAGATTATTATTAAATAGTTCAAATAACCGAAAGACAATTGAGAGGGGGGGAGGGTGAATCAGTTGTCACAGATTACCGGAACTATTAGCAATTTATAACTTTAATACTGGAAGCCAAAACATTAATACAAGAATGCTTAAACCAAATACCAGAATAGAAGTTAAACCAATTAAGCATAAACAATAGTCACAGAAAGAAATCCATCCACATGACAAACCAAGATTTATACGTGGAAAACTTGGTAAAGGGAAAAACCATGGTGGGAAGCCTACCCATAGTCAGATAATACTTCTG
Source organism: Cryptomeria japonica (assembly GCF_030272615.1). Classification (NCBI taxonomy): domain Eukaryota; kingdom Viridiplantae; phylum Streptophyta; class Pinopsida; order Cupressales; family Cupressaceae; genus Cryptomeria; species Cryptomeria japonica. The sequence goes on from NC_081407.1 coordinate 335,516,911, forward strand.
CAATAAGTATGTGAATTACAATTGAGGGGCCTACACTTGGAGGAAGGCCAACAGCCTAGAGCGCACTGCTCATCACAAAAGGAGCTTCATTGACTACATAGAAATCTAGACTACAATCCAGAGAAGTGCTGAACTGCAAAAGATAGCATCTCCTATGCCTGAGTACAGTTTCGGTTAAGCTCAATACTAGAGGACTAAATCCTCTTATATAAACCCAATTTGATCTCCAAATATTGACCAACTCCTCTTCCTGAATGATATTACATTATTCGCACATTACATTCTTTGACCATGACCTCTAACATAGCCATGATGATTTACAATGAGATCTTACATCTATATATACAAACCCTCGACCATAAACAATTAGGTCAACCACTAGATAATAAACCAATTACATAATTACAAACCATGTTGGCCTAAGACCAAACAAATAATATCCAATACATAAGACATCCCAGAAATACATCGAGAGGTCCAATCCACATGTTATATTAAAGACAATCCATAACCTAAATCAACTGGGACCCAGTATAGGTCCACACGCTACAACAATGATCTCCTACCGCCAAATATTGAACATGATCACCAACAACATCCTGAAACTCCACCAGAAGCTACACCAACACCACTTATGCAATTAATCAAAGATCTTCATCAAAAGCTCTACCAATGAAACCCTTGCTGAAACCATAAACTAAGCTTCTAAGCAAGAAGGATAGCATCCGATCACCAGACCAAAACCAACAAACCGAATATGAGCATGAGTATCATGAAAAAGCCAATTCCATCACCAAATAGTACCGAAGCCTACCGGATCCAAATCAACCAGAAACCACTCAACCTACCAGGACCAGAAGGGTGCCAGTAAAGCATCCAAACAGCTAGTGTTGGCATCAATGATAAAACATTAATGCAACACATAATAAATTCCACCAAATGGCCAACAATCTTCCCCTTTGGCTTTGATAGAAAAACTAGATGTGAAAAACATCAAAGTATCAAGAAATGCCAAACAAGTCTCCCCCAATAGAAGACAATCAACAATCTCCCACATACAACTTATGAGTGCCAATATCTCTCCCTCTTTGAATTTTTCTTTCTTTGTCTTTTTCACATCAACATCTCTCCCCCTTTGACATCAATGCCAAAAATATGACAAAAATATCAAAGCAAAAACATAAACATCTGAATCACAAAGCTGACTACTCCCCCTAAGTAGTAGCATCCCACATCAGTGCCCAAATGAATAGTATCTCTGATAGTGCATGCCAGACTGATGCCAAACTACATCAATCAAGTCTTTACTGGAGGGGTAGAAACTCCCAATTTGTCTGTCAGTACTCAAATGATTCCTTGGGCAAAGGTTTAGTGAAAATATCTGCAATATGCTCTTTAGTGTTCACATAAACCAATCTAACTTCATTTGCTTCCACCTTTTCCCTCAAAAAGTTATACTTGATAGATATGTGCTTTGTTTTAGAATGAAATATCGGATTCTTTGATATATTAATAGCAATAGAGTTATCACAATGAATAACTACCGGTGCATCACAATCCACCTTTATATCCTTCAACATTTTCTTCATCCATAAAACTTGTGTATAGTTAGTAGTAGTATAAAGATACTCAGCTTTAGCAATAGATAAAGAAGTACATGACTATTTCTTGCTGATCCATGAAACTAACTTCTTTCCAAGAAAGAAAGCTCCACCGGAAGTGCTTTTTCGGTCATCAACATCTCCAGCCCAATCAACATTTGTATATGCACATAAAGTAAAAAGTTATCATCATTAGGGTACCACAAGCCATATTCTAATGTACCTTGCAAGTATCTAAAAATCCTTTTCACCACAATCTCATGTTTTTCTCTAAGATCACTCTAAAATCTTGAAACAATACAAACAACATTCATAATGTCAGGCCTAGTTTGAGTCAAATAAAGCAGACCTCCAATCATATATTTGTATCTTGTAGGATTTACCGGTGCAGAAACATCTTTTCTTGTCAATTTCTCACTTGTAACCACAGGTGTACTTATCGGTTTAGAATCTCCATACCAAAGTTATTCAACAATTCCTTAGCATATTTAGTTTGACAGATGAAAATACCTTTGTCAGTCTGAGTAATATGCAAACCATATTTGTATCATCTGATAGTGAAAAACCTTTAGGTTGAGCAATATAAACTTCCTCATCAAGATCCCCATTAAAAAATGCACATTTAACATCCATCTGATAAACCTTTTAGTTTTTATAAGTAGCATAGGCAAGAAATAAATAGGTAAGAAATAATCTTACAGCTTCAATCCTAGCTATAGGTGCAAAAGTATCACGATAATCAATTCCTTCCTTCTGAGAATATCGTTTACAAACCAATCTAGCCTTATTCCTTATAACTTGACCATCCACATTCAATTTATTCATAAAACCCCATTTTAGTTCCAATAGAATTTTTATTTTTGGGCCGAAGAACCAAGGTCCATGTGTTATTTTTCTCAATTTGATCTAATTCTTCTTCAATAGCTTTCAACCAATATTAATCTTTCCATGCCTCAATTACTGATACCGGTTCAACTTGTGAAATTAAACATACCTCATTAGTTGCTAGTCTTCTTCTTGTCATAACTCCATTGCTCTTATCCCCAATGATCTGATCCTCTAAATGATTCAATCTCACATACCTAGGAGTCTTCCGACTTTCTGATCCTCTTCCCTGTTCTTCAGTTACTGTAGAATTCTTTGATACTGTCAGAGTAACTGGTTCAACACTCTATTCTGGTAAAGGTGCTACTGGTTTAGATATAATTATTTCCACTATCGGTTCCTTCTCATAAACTCTAGTTTAACTTCTGTTTAGCTCATCTACTTTGACATTAGCACTCTCCACAATTCTCTACAATCTCTTGTTATAATATCTATATGCTTTGCTTTCATTAGAATAACCAGGAAATATGCCTTCATCACATATAGGATGAAATTTCCCAGTGATATCATCTCTCTTAATATAACATTTACTACCAAATTTTTTGAAATACTTAACTGTAGGTGTATTGCAAAACCATAATTCATAAGGTGTCTTACTGGTTTCTCCTTTGATATGTACTTTGTTGAATGTATAAACCACTGTGCTCACTGCTTCTCTCTAGTAGATATGAGGTAGACTAGCTTCCATCATCATTGTTCTAGCAACATCCAAGATAGTTCTATTCTTCCTTTCCACAACTCCATTCTGCTTAGGTGTCTGGGGAGCAGAAAATTGTCTTCTTATACCATGCTTCTCACAAAAGTTATTAAACTCATCAGATGTGAATTCTCCACCATGATCTGACCTCAAACATTTAGTCTTCAATCTTGTCTCAATTTCCATTTTAGCCTTAAAGATTTTAAACTTTTCAAATGCTTCAAACTTTTCTTTTAGAAAAGTAACCCACATCATTCTAGAATAATCATCAGTGATTAGCATGAAATATCTATCACCTTGAAAACTTTTAACTCTAGTAGGGCCACACAAATCATTATGAATAAGATCAAGAACATCATTTGATTTATCTTGTATACTCCTACAAGAGGTTCAGACTTGTTTACCCATTTGACATTCTTTACATACCGGATTATAGGGCTTCATAATCTTAGGTATATCCCTAACTGTCTTAGTTGAACTGATCTTCATAATGCAATCAAAATTCACATGACACAACCTTTTATGCCATATCCAACTCTCATCAATCTGTGTAATCAAACATGTCTTCTCACCGAAGTTCAAATAAAATATATTACCTTTTGTCTGTGTACCGGTTGCAATCTCCAAACCAGATTTGTTAATGATTTTGCATTTTCCATCATTGAACTGTAATGGAAATCCCTTATCTACCAATTGTCATACACTCAAAAGAATATGCCTCAAACCTTCAACATAATAAACATTGTTAGTATTGTTCTTACCATCCAATGATATAGTTCTTTTTCCTTTGATCTTACATGCTTTGTCATCTCCAAATCTAACTAGACCACCATCAAATTCTTGCAAAGATAGAAACTTCCTTTTATCTCGAGTCATATGATGTGAACAATTGCTATCAATCACCCATTCATCCTTGTCTTCAATTTTAGCAGCAAGTGCCTTCTCTTTAGTTACATTCTCTTCCAGTGTTGGATCATCTTCCTTGATAGCCAAGAATGTTGGCATTTGCATGAAGATTGCATTAATGAAACATTATATTGTCATTGATGTCAATTAACTGGTAATGATGTTGTTATAATGTTGTTTGGTAACCGGTAGGAAGAGCTAGTGAAGGGAATTGCAACAGGTAGGTGAGTTTGTGGAGTGAACCGATATTGCTATATATTGGAGAGATCAACCAGTAAACCCTACCTGTTTATATGATAAACCCTAACCAATTAAGTTTGGTGAATTGGTTGTATTGGTTTATGATTTGATGATGAGCGGTAATGATTATGACACATATGCATGTTGTATGAGAAGAGTTTCAAATAGTTTTTGGCGCATTGAGATAACAATTTTTATCTTGGGAATGAGAAAGTATATTGTATGTAATGCAAACCACATGATGAGTTACAAAGTTTGATGAAACGGTGATCAAGGAGCGGTTGAGGCTATCTTGAATGATGTGTAGAGATTGTTATGTAATCTAACGGTCATACTTGAACTGACTTGTTTGTAATATCTATAAGAGAATTAGGTTTGTGTTGTGTTACCAACCTATTGATTTGTTTATAAGGTCGATGAGTTGTCTTGTTTCAGAGTTAGCAAAATTTGAAGTTGAGAGTGAGAGTGTGGTTGACGAAATAGATGATGTATCTGCAGTTTGTGTAAAGGCAAATAAGAGCATGAAAAGGATCTGAACAAGCAAGTGTATTTCTATTCAAACAAATCAACAAACCCCTGTTGTTTTCTAACAATTACAATAGTAAAATCCCCTAACCGGGTAAGCTCTAACAAGCTTTGTGTTATTCAAATCCTCTAACCAGGTGGTCCATTAGCTTGGATTTCAAATCCTCTATCGAGGTTACTCCTCACAAGGTATTGCTTCTAATAGGGAATTATAGTCAATCCCTTAACCGGGTGGTCCCTAACAGGATCTGTTCTTAACATGACTTATTGTAAAGCTTTAAAAGGCTTGGCTCCTAACAGGGCAAACTTCAGAAGAGTTCAGAATACTTGTGGGTATTCATCTCCACCATGGTTTTTCCCATTTGGGTTTCCACATCAAAAATATTGTGTCAAGTGGTGAATTTTTTTGTGGTTATGTTTACTATGGTTGAATTGCTTAACTGCTAAATCCACTTTGATATGTTATGTTAACTGACAACAATCTAAAATGAAGTTTTATTTATGTTTGTAAAGTATTTGGATGTTTGTAAGTTTCAAGTTGTTGTACTGTTAGTCTATTATAACAGTCAACCGGTTTAACTTGACAGTGATATTGCATTTGTAGTTCACTGGTTTAACTTGTCAGTTTAGAGTTTGTTTAGAGAGGTTGTTTTAAAGATAGGTGAAAGTTTATATCAGTTTTATATATACTGATTCACCCCCCCTCTCAATAGTTGACCGGATCCTTATTCTTTCATCACACCTTCAAGGAACACCCATCCTTCCCATTGGTTGAGCCACTAGCAAAGTCTTCTACTAGTTCATCATCAGAATCAATAATGCCTTCCTCATCCGCTATGTAGCATGCTTTATCTCTATTTTTATTGTACTTATACTTGTTCTGATATCTAGGGTTAGGCTTAAATGATATTCTAACTCTTTCTTCAAATCTTGAATTACTTTCAGGACATGTAGATGCAAAATGGCCAATCTTATTATATGCAAAACATTTAAAAGGTGCTTTTCCTTCATACATACTTCCTACGGATCCTTTAGGTACTCTTCTAGCAAATAGTTCTTCAAGTTTATCAAAATCATCATCTTCTCTCTTCATATCTTCTAATTCCTTTGCATACAAAGCTTTCCAGTCTTGCATACCAGTTGCATATGTAGATGTATGAAAAACAGGTTTAGACTTCACAGCTCCAGAAGGTCCAAATTCTTCAAGCTCAAAAGAAGATAGTTTCCCAGCCAAATTAATCTCTATTGACATATATATTAGCCATTGTTCTCATTTTAATAATAGTAGTAGCCTTCATTTTGTAAGTTGGTGGTAGGGCTCTTGGGACTTCAGAAACAATTTCATCTTCGCTCAGAGTTCCACAACAATATTGAATTCCCATAAAAATCTCATTTTCGCTTTCCATGAATGCGGTAATCCTTTCATCTTCTTCCATCTTCATGTTTTCATATGTCACCCGGTAACCATTAAGTTTAGGAATATTCACTATAGGGTCACGTTCCTTAAAACTCTCCAACTTATCCCATATAGCCTTTCCAGATGATTTGTCGGTTAATCACATTATTTGCTGATCATAACGTGCATACAAGAGGACTTCTCTTTCTCTAGAATCATTCTCAAGATCCTTGTCCAAGTTTGTCGAAGGAGGGTTGCCGGATCTCGGATTATAAGGTGTGACACCATTCTATGTGATCTCCCAAATCTCCTTGCCAAGACATCTCAGATGAGTCTTCATTTGAATCTTCCTCATTGTGTAATTTGTTCCATCAAGTTGTTGGCATTATAACAGACAATAAGAGATTGTTGGCATTTCAATTAGGATATTGAGAAGGTTGTTGATGATTATGGATATAACTAATTAAGGATGTTTACTGTCTTAATATTATTATTTTGTCATTGATGTCAAGAAATTGATTTTCTAATTCAGTATGATATTGCCATATCTTAAGAAGTATGATTTGATGAGTATAAAGATGTCGGTAAAAGACACAGAAAGATTGTGATGAATAAGGGGAGAAATAAGTTATTCAATGGGCAACTATTAACGGGTTAGACAATGATGAGATCATGATGTTTAGATATTTTTGATATCCTACATATGCTATTGATTGAAAGGTTAATACTATACTATGTTACTGAGCAAAGAACCTAGTCGGTAAACCCTAAGGAACCTAGTCGGTAAACCCTAAGGAACCTAGTCGGTAAACCCTAAGGTTATCACTATCGGTTAATGAAGGCGAAATGTCTACCGAGTGAAGTTTAGTATTTATCGAGTTGCAACTAAGCTGTAATAGAATGCATTAAATGATTAAAAGTGTTATTTAATGAAGGAAGTTGATAAACTGGATTAGATTAAATGACTGGTATGCCGTGCATGAAGTTTGTTAAAAGAATCTATGGCAATAGAAGATCGATAGAAAGATCTACAACTCAGATTGAACCACAATACCTTAGCACAAGTTCCAAAAAATGTATGCAAGTTCCAAGGCGAGGTAAAACACTTTCAGATTGAAGGATACATTGAACCTGGTCAGGTTTAAAGATCTGATGGCTATGATTGATCATGGGATATGTGATCAAGGAGATTAAGCGGTTAGAAAATTGTTTATAAATAAGGAACCATTGATAAACAATGTATGCGGGCAAGTGTAAGCACATGGATGCTACATAGTGATTACCGAGCATAGAAGCTTAAAGACCTGTTTGATTAATAGAGTATAGAGCCCAACAAAGAGACAAGATAAGTCCTATGACTAGATTGTTTTGAGCAAATAAGAATCTGCTTTAGCATTTTTGATGTGAAGTTGCAGATATATTTTATCACTGTTATTTTTTAAAGTGACAGAAAATCTCTTAACCGAGTGGACTTAACAGTATTATTTGTAAAACCCTCTAGCAAGGTGACATTTTGATTGAGTGTTTGAAACCCTTTAACAAGGTTACCTCTAACAAGGTGAAGATCCTAACAGATCTGAGGGAAATCCCTTAACCGGGTCACATCTAGCAATGCGTTTGTAATCTTTAATAGGATTTGCTTTTAACCGAGCATACTCTAGAAGAGTATATTTCTTAGTGGGTTCGAAATCCCATAGTGGTTTTTCCCTATTTGGGTTTCCATGTTAAATCTGGTGTTATGAGTTGTAGCGTCCTAAAATTGCAACACTTGCAATTTCAACCACATTTGGGTCTTCACGATGGCGACGCAACACTAAACCTGAATGGAGACCCTGAAACTTGCTCATGACACCAAAAACTACATTTTTCTAGCACCCTGGCCTAATCCTCCTTGCACCCTGCTGTCCCGAAGGTGGGACCAGAGCGCCCAACGCCCTGGTCCTTCAGGACCAGGGCGCCTAGTGCCCTGGTCCCCCAGGACCATGGTGCCCAACGCCCTAGTCCCTGGCCCTATTTTGGGCCCGGTTTCCTATGGGGCTTCGGGTCCTTTTGTTTGCAATTTGGAAAATAAACTTTCCTGGTCGGCCTAAGGTCGGGAAAATCAGTCTATTAACCCTAATTGACAAGTATATAAACTACATTTGCCTCTCCCATTTGGGTAAGAGGGACATATGTGTACAAGCGTGGAAACTATACTCAAGCATTCAAGCATTCAAGCATTCCTTCAAGCAATTGATCATTCTAAGTCTCCATTCAAGGCTAAGTGTTGCATTCAAGACAAGGATTTAACCATTGAAGAGGAGATCACTTATTACATGCTACAACATACAACATACAACAAACAACAACATCTATACCTTCGCATATAAGGATACAAACATCCTTACAACAAGGTATTAGTACTTGTTTTACATTACATTTATAGCATTTCTCATTTCTTGGTTAATTCCAAAACCGGGGTTTGACCTAGAGGGCAAACCCCTAATCCCTAACCCCCCAATCGTCTTCGCTTTTCTGTGTGTAGGTTGTAGGTACGCGGCTGAAATTGAAGATCTGGAATCCTTGTGCAGAGACGAATAGATCCCCCTTCGTTTCGCGGATTTTTCGGAGGACCGTGTGCACGCTGGGCGCCATCGTCCCGTCAACTTTTGCTCAAATTTATAGGACAGCACCGTATCAACATTTTACAGCTAATTCCAGGTCCGCAGCTTCATCCTATATCCCTATCTCAGTTTATAAGCGAATCTTTCTCACTTTCTATGCATTCCTAGCTTAATTCTTCTATCAACATTCTTTACAAAAGAGGGTAGCCTTGCTGTCTTAACCCTTGAAACTCATTTAGAATCCAATCTCGCATTGTGTGGGATTGGATCTTGTGGGTTTCAACCCCTCTTTTGAATGTAAAGTCTCCTAAGTGAAAACCATCAACCCTAGAGAGTCTCCCTTCTCTCTCCTTGGAGTTGGGGAGGGGAGAACGACTAGGGTTCGATTATTTTCCGCTTTACATTTTGGTGAACCTGATGTGAACATCCTTTCTGATTATTCATAATTAGATCTGAAAATTGGATTCCTTGATTACATTTCCATGTTTGATCTTTTGCAAAATTTTAGAGGTTAATTGCATAAAAACCCTAAATTTTCTTTTTAAGTAATTAAACTTGTGAAATGTTTAATTGTTAAATGCTTGTTTCAGATCTGCCCTTCTATTACAAATTGTCAATTCATATTTGTGCTTTAATTTTGAAAATTAAGTGGTTAAGTGTCAAAACCCTAATTTTTGAAACCCTCTTGATTCAACCTTTGTCCGACAATTTCACTGATCAAAACATTTCCAAATCGGCTGTAACTTTGGATTCCGCAATAAAATCATAATATCTTTCATCCCTAAAAATTTGGAAAAAAGTTGCGAGGACCGTGTGCACTCCGAGCGCCATCGTCCCCAACATTTTTTTCAAAATTTCGGGAGCTAGATCTTACTGTATTTTTCTGCTAAAATCCAGAATTTTGGCTGATTTTATCAATTTTAACACCTTCAAAATTACAGTCAAAGTTGGTCTAGCGATTGCTTGGATTGAGGCTTCTAATCATTCAAAAATTGTTGAAATTGAAGTTTGTGTCAAAATTGTGTTTCTTACAGTCCTAAATCTGAAAAGTGTGTTAGCATTCATTCGAAATTTCAGTGATTTATTCAAATTTTTGCAATTTGTGACTTTTGAAATTAAGTGCTTAATTACAACAACTTTGATTTCCGCTTTCAAAATTGAATTTTGCGTGAAATTGAGTCAACTTTCAAATTTCAAAATTTGCATTGCTTTTGGTATTCCCTCTAAAATCATAAAATTCAAAATTTCAGGTTCCCTCTCTTTTTCAAAATTCAAATTTTGCATTTTTCGACAATCTTGGTAGGGTTCAAATTTGAGATTGCAACTTTAATTTGGTCTATCTACAGATCGTAAAATCACTCAATTTTTTCCAGTTAGCTGTAAAATCATCATAACTTTCATCCCTGCAAATTTTGAAAAAAGTTGCGAGGACCGTGTGCACTCCGAGCGCCACGGTCCCGGACATTTTTTCTGAAATTTCGGGAGATTGTCCTGATTGTATTTAACAGCTTAAATCTAGAAGATTGGCTGGTTTTACTGAAATTTTCTACCTCTAAAATTCAAAATCTTCTCTCTTTCTTTAGTGCATGAGTTTTACAACAATAAGCCCTACCTACACTATTCCCGTTAGACGAAGCCTTAGAATTAAGTCCTTCCAAGGTTTAATTACTGAGGAGATGGAACCTAATTTGAATGGCCTTTTTAACGAGGACATGGGTAATTCCTCTAATCCTCTTAATGATGAAGAAGCTCTCCATGAGGTTTCTGTAGAACAACTTTCAAAATTGGATAACCAATTTGATGATTTTCGATAGTGGATGTCTCAAGAATACCCTGATAGTCAAGCTCTTCCTTTAATTGAGGGTCTAGAACGTATGCTTCAAAGTGATAAGAATGGAATTGATATTTTGCGTGGTATTGCACACATTGTGGATTCAAATGTGATGCCTATGAAAAGTTGTGCCGAAACCTTAGGTTATACACAACCTCCTACTCAAAACAATCATTCTATTCCTTTGACGACTCCTATTGCTAGTATACCTACTTTTACATCAAACATAATGACTACTTCAACACAAGACATTCCTCCTATGATCACCAGTCATGGGGGAAATCCCTCTTCTTCAATCAACCCTCTTCCTTCATTCAATCCAACTTCTTCATTCATTCCTTCAGTGAGTGTTCCTCTTATATCTCCACAAATGAACATGACGCAAGGGGGCAATTCATTTAACCATTCCATTCCTCCTCGTAGTGTTCCTCCTGTCCAATCATCTCCTATGACTAACTATCATAGTGTCCCACCACCTTACTCTCTACCTTCTTTCAATAACATAACACCTCCATCAGAATCTAACACGTCTAATATGAACTCTTCGACTGAAGCGACCATTAACAATCTTGCACAAACTGTCTCTTCTTTACAGCAACAAATTGCCTCTATGAATCAATCTAAGTTTAGTGTGCCCACATTTGATGTTGCGAGCCCACTTTCTCTTGATATTGTTCGAGCTATCCCCCCTAAACATGTTGAAATTCCACATTTGGAGCTTTATAATGGTAAGGGTGATCCTCTAACACATGTTAAGACCTTTCAAACAATATGTACTGATTTTTCTTATGACCAAAGGTTGCTTGCAAAACTGTTTACTAGAACATTAAGAGACAACGACCTACAATGGTATTGCTCGTTGCCTTCCTATTCTATTACTTCTTTCGAACAACTTGCAAATGCTTTCATTCAACAATTTCAAAGCAATATAAGTCCTAAAGTTACTTTGATTGATTTAATGCATTGTAAACAAGGTGTTAAAGAAAAAGTGATTGATTTCATTGGTAGATATAAGCATTTGTATGCTCAAATTTCTTTTCCAGTGCCTGACAATGACATCCAAAGAATCTTTATTTCTAATTTACAAAAAGACATTAGAGAAAAACTCCTGTTTTCTGAGTTTACTTCTTTCCAACAGTTGTGCGCAACTCTTCACAATTATCAACTGACTGTGAGTCAAATGGAACAATCACATCCTATGGCTTCGAGTGATAAGGGTGATAGTAGTCAACAACCATTTGGGAAGTTTAAACCGAACAGAGAGTCCATTAAATTCAATGAAAACATCATCAACAACAATGTGAATGCAGCATCAGGTGTGTCTCCTATTTCTAAGTTTTTCAAGAGAGAAAGAAAGTTTACTCCTTTGAATGAATCATTGCATAGTATTATGAATAAGTTATTGGAACAAAATGTGCTTACTCTTCCTCCTATAAGGTAAATTGATCCTGCAAAGATTACTTCGCCCTATTTTGATAAGAAATCTTTTTGCAAATTTCATCGTCAACCTGGGCATGATACTGAAAAATGTTTTGCTTTAAAGGGTAAAATTCAAGATTTGATTGATAATAATACTATCTTTGTTTCTGTTGTGAATGATAAAGGCAATACATCTGTAGCTCCCCCTAACCAAAATCTTTAGATTTTTACTGATCCATTGCCTTCTCATACCTCTAATGCGATTGATACTACTGATTCCTCTGTCTCACCTGATGATCTCGTGTCTATGACTCCGAATGTGATTAACTTTGTGGAGCAGCAGAAAATCCCTAAAGAACCTTCCATCACCTTTGATTCTAGTGAAACTATCAGGGCACCTGATGGTCCTTTATATATAGTTACAAAAGTCAAGAATACACCTTGCCGTGGAGTGCTTATTGATCCTTCGTGCATGGTTAATGTTATTACTGAAGAATTTCTTTTTACTTTGCAATTGAATCAAGTGATCTATGACAAAACAGATGTGATTGTGAAATTATTTGATGCATTTTATTCTCCTGCAATTGGTTCTATTACATTACCTATTGAAGTTCATAACAAATCCCTTGATGTGAACTTTGCTATTATTCCATCTTCCGAACAATTTCGTGTGAAGCTAGGCTATCCTTGGCTATCTTCCATGAAAGCTATTGCTTCTCCTATTCACAAGTGTTTGAAATTTCCCCATAATGGTGAAGATGTTACTGTCAATCATAGTCTCTTTAAACTAGCTGAAAGAACTTCTAGCGTTCCTATTGATTACTTTTGGCCTAAACAATTCCAATCCCTTCCTCCGCGAAGTGATCATCTTTTCAAATCTTATCAAAAGTGGAAAAAAGATATGATCCTATCTCTAAGTGAACCTAGAACACCCAAACTTGACATTCCTATCATTCTTGAGAAGGAAGTTCTTCCTTTGAAAGATAAAACTAATGTCTTTCCTCAAGAAGATTCCCAACCCATTCCTATGGATGTGACTATGCCCATATCTAATAAACTTCCTAAGAGTAGACCTATACCTCCTCGTCATGATGGACTTGGTCTCCTTCCTAAACCAAATATTCCTCCCTTATATGGAGCAGTTCCTCCTCCTTCCTCTTATGGAGAGAAGAGACCTTCCTCTTCTCCTATTATTCAACCTAAGAGACCACAACCTAAACACCCAAGTGATAAGGATGAGAATATTCCTCCTCCTCAATCTTCGCAACTTCCTACTAAGACTAGATGAAATCATTCTGCACGTGAACATCGGCGAAAGCGTCGTCTTAGAGCTCAAACTTTGCAATCCCCAAAAACACCTTCAACAAGAATTATTCCATTTTCTCCTCAGCCGACGATTGAGCCGAAATCTCCTAAACATAAGATGCATGATGGTTTTGATCCTGTGCGAGTTAAAGATCCTATTTTTATAAATCTTGATGATGATATAGATGAAAATGTTATTCACGATGAAAATGCTACTTCTCCTGTTCATTCTGATAGTGAATATGAACTTGTTGATATTGATAACCATTTATCTAACGAATTTTCTAAAGCACTTATCCTAGCTCCTAGACAAGAACAATGTGGCTCGGAACATGAACATAGCCCTTGTTTGGATCTTGTGATAGCTCCATCTGCTGTGTTGGATGTTCCTCCTCTAGCATGTTCCCTACCTTCCCGAAACATTGATCAGCAAGATCGGGGGGTAGATGACGTGCTAGACTAGCTTCATTAGCATAGTAGATTCTCTCCTCCTCTCTTTTGTTACTTCTTCTATATGTTACTCTCATTCTTCTATTTGTTGTCCTTAGTGTTGTCTACTTGAGGACGATGCAAAGCATTGAGATCTCTCGATCTCTCTCATGTTGACTCAAAAGACACATGTGTTCCCTTCTTCTAGGTGACCTTCCTTGATTGGGGAATGAAGAACAATTATGCATACATACATATGATATACATGAATTATCATACAGCATACTGACCCCGAGGAAAGTGAAGTCACCTTGTGCTTTGTGTTTTGTGTCTATTATCCTTGGGCTTACCTTACACTTGGGGGCTAAATCCTTGTGATAACGTGCTCCTTTCTCATTTCTTATATGTATCACTACCTTAAAGAAATCACCCCCGATGAGGCATGTGCGATCACTTTAACGTAGGGGGGCATACATCCCATTCATATCTTTTCAAGATACTTGAAAATTTCTTGGCAAATTTAGCTTTGCCTTGAAAATTTTTGATATCTTTCTTGCATGACTCATAGTGAGGGAACCTTACTACTGACAGTCATGGTTCTCCCTCATGATCTTCCCTTTTACTTTGTCAATCGAAGTCGTAAGATCCTTAGTCCACTGGGGGCTTGGTGTATCTTGCCTCCTTGACGTGGTGAAAGTTTTTCAATGTTGTTTCCTTGTACTTTACCAGAAGTATTGGCATACGCTTATACTCCCGCTAAAGTGGGAGCTAAATGTAGCGTCCTAAAATTGCGACACTTGCAATTTTGACAGCATTTGGGTCTTCACGATGGCGACGCAACACTAAACTTGAATGGAGACCCGAAAACTTGCTCACGACACCAAAAACTGCATTTTTCTAGCACCCTGGCCTGATCCTCCTTGCACCCTGCTGTCCCGGAGGTGGGACCAGAGCGCCTAGCGCCCTGGTCCTTCAGGACCAGGGCGCCCAGCGCCCTGGTCCCCCAGGACCATGGCGCCTAGCGCCCTGGTCCCTGGCCCTATTTTGGGCCCGGTTTCCTATGGGGCTTCGGGTCCTTTTGTTTGCAATTTGGAAAATAAACTTTCCTGGTCGGCCTAAGGTCGGGAAAATCAATCTATTAACCCTAATTGACAAGTATATAAACTACATTTGCCTCTCCCATTTGGGTAAGAGGGACATATGTGTACAAGCATGGAAACTATACTCAAGCATTCAAGCATTCAAGCATTCCTTCAAGCAATTGATCATTCTAAGTCTCCATTCAAGGCTAAGTGTTGCATTCAAGACAAGGATTCAACCATTGAAGAGGAGATCACTTATTACATGCTACAACATACAACATACAACAAACAACAACATCTATACCTTCGCATATAAGGATACAAACATCCTTACAACAAGGTATTAGTACTTGTTTTACATTACATTTACAGCATTTCTCATTTCTTGGTTAATTCCAAAACTGGGGTTTGACCTAGAGGGCAAACCCCTAATCCCTAACCCCCCAATCATCTTCGCTTTTCTGTGTGTAGGTTGTAGGTACGCGGCTGAAATTGAAGATCTGGAATCCTTGTGCAGAGACGAACAGATCCCCCTTCGTTTCGCGGATTTTTCGGAGGACTGTGTGCACGCCGGGCGCCATCGTCCCGTCAACTTTTGCTCAAATTTATAGGACAACACCGTATCGACATTTTACAGCTAATTCTAGGTCCGCAGCTTCATCCTATATCCCTATCTTAGTTTATAAGCAAATCTTTCTCACTTTCTATGCATTCCTAGCTTAATTCTTCTATCAACATTATTTACAAAAGAGGGTAGCCTTGCTGTCTTAACCCTTGAAACTCATTTAGAATCCAATCTTGCATTGTGTGGGATTGGATCTTGTGGGTTTCAACCCCTCTTTTGAATGTAAAGTCTCCTAAGTGAAAACCATCAACCCTAGAGAGTCTCCCTTCTCTCTCCTCGGAGTTGGGGAGGGGAGAACGACTAGGGTTCGATTATTTTCTGCTTTACATGAGTGTTATGATGTTTATATGCTTATAAGTTTGCATGTTTAGCAGTTTTGGTTATATTGCTGAAGTATATGTTACCGAGGTTGAATCTATTGTTTTTATGGAAGATTAAGCTAGTATGATTCACCCCCCCTCTCATCTTGTTAGCTTGGCATCTATACTTAACATTTAGTATTAGAACTATCAACTGGTATCAGAGCTTTGGACTTCGGAAGAAAAAGTTTAAAGGTACTTGAGGAAAAGATCCAAAGATGTATAAGAGGGATGCACCAAAGCTGAACAAGTCTAGTTTCTCTACATGGCAGAAAAGGATGAAGATGCACCTATCAGGAGTTGGAAAATATGTTGTATATTATCTAGAGAATGATTTCATTACACCTAGCACCTATCCATTGACAATGGAAGAGATAAAGGCAAAGCAAGAACATATTCAAGCAATGATTGAAATAACATCTGCATTGACCGACTTAGAGTTTAATGATCTAGAAGGCTGCAATGATGCCAAGGCAATGTGGGACAAGCTCATATCTATGTATGGCAGTGATGAACATGTTCAAAGAGCAAAAGTGGATAGTTTAAGAGGACAACTTGAATCTATGAGGATGAATGAAGGTGAGAACATAACCCAGTACAGTACAAGGTTAAAGGAGATTGCCAATCAAATCAAAGGAGCAGGAGGAACCATTGAAGAAAAGGATGTAACAAGTAAGTTATTGAGAACCCTTCTACCTGCTTATGCAATCCGAGTCTCTGCAATCAATGAATTGAGGTCTGTACCCAATATGCTAGTTTCTTTGGATGCTACTATTGGTAAGCTACATGCATTTGAGTTAAGTAACTTTGATAACAGTGGGTGTTCGGTAAATAAAATTGAGTCTGCATTTAGTTCTTTTCATCTTGATGAATCTGATGATTACAATGATAGAAAGTATAAGTACTCTGAAGGGAATCATAGTGGAGCAAGTGAAATATTTCACAAAAACATGGAGGAGGTACACAAATTGTATGAGGAAATCAAAAAGCAGGAAGAGTTTGAAGCACTATTAGCCAGAAGGCTATCAAGAGGAAAAGGTAAGTACAAAGGAAAGTTGCCCTTGAAATGTTTTAACTATGATAGAATAGGACATATGGCTTCTAATTGCCCTAACAAAGAATCCAGTGAAAAGAGAGATTACCGAGATGACAAACAGAAAAATAATCATTATAGAGGACACCGAGACTTCAGAAGAAGAGATAGAAAGTCATGCCTAATAGTTGATGAGGAATCCAATGATGATAAATTAGATGAAACTGATACAGAGAAAGTAGTTTATTTGGCTATCAAAGATGGATCAGATGAAGAAAGGTATGAAGAAAAAGCCCTAATATCTCACTTAAAAACTAATGATTCATGGATCAGAGATAGTGGATGCTCACATCACATGACAGGTGCTAAACACAAGTTTGTTATGTTAGAAGATTATGATGGAGGTTATGTAAGATTTGGTAATGATGCACCATGTCCGGTAAAAGGTAAAGGATCCATAACACTTCTTGACAATGCTAAATGTAATGATGTTTATTGGGTTGAAGGTTTGAAATATAATTTGTTGAGTGTAGCACAACTAAACAACATAGGTTACCGAATAGAATTTCAGAAAGGAATTGTCAAAGTTCATGACAAGCATGGAAAGTTAGCTGCTACCGGGACACAAACAAAAGGTAATACATTTCATCTTGACTCAACTAGGAATAAGTGTCTGTATGCAAAGATAGATGAAGCCTGGTTATGGCATAAAAGGTTTTGTCATGTAAATTTTGATAATCTGATCAAAATAAGCAAGAAGCACTGAGTAAGAGGTCTACCGAGTCTTGAGAAACCTAAGAATGCTATGTGCTGAGGATGCCAGATGGGTAAGATGACAAGATCAAGCTTTACAAGTAAGTCCTACACTTCTAAGGGAATTTTAGATCTTCTGTACACTGATCTTTGTGGTCCTATGAAAGTTCAAAGTTATTATGGTGATAAATATTTCATATTATTTGTGGATGATTATTCAAGGATGATGTCAGTTATGTTTTTAAAAGAAAAATCAGAAGCTTTTCAAATGTTTAAATGGTACAAGGTAAGAGTTTAAAATGAAACAGGAAGACAACTGAAATGTCTTAGATCAGATAGAGGAGGAGAGTTTACCTCTGATGAGTTCAACTTATTCTGCAATGATCATGGTATAAAAAGACAAGTCTCTACACCGAGAACTCCAAAGCAAAATGGGATAGCTGAGAGAAGAAACAGATCTATTGTGGATTGTGCCAGAACCCTGATGATTGAAAAGAAAGTGCCACAAACATTTTGGAGAGAAGCAATAAGCA
The DNA here is from genome assembly GCF_030272615.1 of Cryptomeria japonica. Classification (NCBI taxonomy): domain Eukaryota; kingdom Viridiplantae; phylum Streptophyta; class Pinopsida; order Cupressales; family Cupressaceae; genus Cryptomeria; species Cryptomeria japonica. The sequence goes on from NC_081407.1 coordinate 335,535,133, forward strand.
CAATAATTTACACCCTGAACCGAGTACAACTGAAGAAAGGAACTTTGAAGACACCATATGAAATCTGGTATGACAAGAAACCTAATGTAAGTTACTTCAAAATCTTTGGAAGTAGATTCTATGTACAAAAAGATGGTAGAAATGGAAAGTTTGAACAGAAAAATGAAGAAGGAACATTTCTTGGTTATTCTTCTAGAACTAAAGCATTTAAATGTCTGATCAAATCATCTAACAAAATAGTAGAAAGTGCAAATGTGAAAATTGATGAATTTGCAGAAAGAAATGATGAAGGAAATTCTAAAGAACCAGAAGACTATGAAGAATTTGTGTATATTCAACCGAGAAGTCCTACTGAGAAAGCTATTGAAGAAAATAAAGATAATGTCCAGTTACCGAGTGATGAAGAAGTATGTTAGAAGGAATCATGCATCAAGTTAGCTTATAGGAGATAAGGATGATCTAGTGATGACAAGAAACAAACTGAGACAAAACACATGTCTGATATCTAAATTTGAACCAAGGATAGTGAAAGAGGCATTTAACAATGAAGATTGGATAAATTCTATTATAGAAGAGATTGATCAAATCAAGAAGAATGACACATGGACATTGGTCCCAAGAGCGAAGGACAAAAATGTAATCGGTACAAAGTGGATTTTTAGAAACAAGCTGAATGAAAAAGGTGAGGTCATTTGAAATAAAGCAAGACTAGTTTGCAAAGGATATGCTCAAGAAGAGGGAATTGATTATGGTGAGACTTTTGCACCTGTGGCAAGACTTGAAGGAGTAAGAACATTGTTGGCATACGCTGCTTACAAAAATTTCAAGGTATATCAAATGGATGTCAAATTTGCATTTCTGAATGGTATATTAAAAGAAGAAGTTTATATTGAACAACCTGAAGGATTTGTTGAAGACAAGAATAAAGATTAGGTATGTAAATTAAACAAAGCATTATATGGTTTGAAACAAGCACCTAGAGCATGGTATGAAAGATTGCACTCTTATTTAATCAAGATTGGTTTTATAAGAACAAGTGAAAACAACAATATGTACATGAAGAATGATAAAAATGGAATACTGATCTCAGCCATATTTGTTGATGATATTATCTTTTGTGGAAATGACACTTTATGCAAAAACTTTGGTAATGAAATGTACAAATAATTTGAGATGTCACTAATCGGTGAGATAAATTATTTTATAGGTTTACAAATATTGCAAATGAAAGATGAGATTTTCATTACTTAATCCAAGTACATAAAGGAAATCTTGAAGAAATTTGGAATGGAGGATTCAAAACCAGTAAGTACTCCTATGACTACCTACTGTAAATTATCAAAGAATGATGAATCTGCATCTGTTGATGAGACACTTTACCAATCCATGATTGGAAAGCTACAATATGTTGTTCATAGTAGACTAGACATAGCACATGCAGTAGGTATAGTTGCAAGATTTTCTGCAGATCCCAAGGAAACACACAAGGCAACAATCAAGAGAATTTTCAGTTACTTGAAAGGCACTGAAGATTATGGCTTAGTATATCAGAAAGGAAATGAATTTGTTTTAAAAGTTTATACTGATGCTGATTGGGCAGGCAACATTGATGACATAAAAAGCACAAGTGGAGGAGCTTTCTTTTTAGGAGAAAGACTAGTGAGTTGGCTTAGCAAAAAACAAGGATGTGTTTCATAGTCAACAACAAAAGCTGAATATGTTGTTGCAACATTGAATTGTACCAATATAGCATGGATCAAACAACTGTTGGAAGGTATAAATGAGAAAGTTACTAAGCTAGTAACTATATTCTGTGACAATACTAGTGCCATTAACAGTTCAAAGAATCCTGTTATGCACTCCAAGCCAAAGCACATCTCTATCAAATATTGTTGTCTTAGAGAAGAAGTTCATGAGAAGAAAGTGGTGTTGGCATATGTTAGCACAAAGGAACAAATCGTAGATATCTTCACAAAGCCATTGCCAAGGGACACTTTTGAGTATCTTAGAAGCAAGTTAAGGGTCCTACCCTCATCTTCTACTCACTGACAGAGTTCGGTGAAAGCATCAATTCGATGAGTCTACAAAATATTATGTGTGGATTGATGCTTATTTACACACTTTAGGATGTTTTCTAAAGGTGTGCAGGAAACAAATATAGGGAACGAGAATTGAAGATGTAATGCTCTGATTGAGACTAAGTTGACACATAACAACAAGGAATTCACTTCTCAGTGGAAGAAATTATGTTTTAGCTCTTTTACTTTTTGGCATTGTTGTCAAAGGGGGAGAAGACTATTGTATGGGGGAGAAGTCTGATGATAGGGGGAGAGCATTTTAGAATCTCACAGCAATCTGAATCCGAATCAATTAGGTCAAATCAATTGGTTTTGCCATCAATGCCAAAGGCGGAGATTGTTGGCATTATAACAGACAATAAGAGATTGTTGGCATTTCAATTAGGATATTGAGAAGGTTGTTGATGATTATGGATATAACTAATTAAGGATGTTTACTGTCTTAATATTATTATTTTGTCATTGATGTCAAGAATTTGATTTTCTAATTCAGTATGATGTTACCATATCTTAAGAAGTATGATTTGATGAGTATAAAGATGTTGGTAAAAGACACAGAAAGATTGTGATGAATAAGGGGAGAAATAAGTTATTCAATGGGCAACTATTACCGAGTTAGACAATGATGAGATCATGATGTTTAGATTGTTTTGATGTCCTACAGATGCTATTGATTGAAAGGTTAATACTATACTATGTTACCGAGCAAAGAACCTAGTCGGTAAACCCTAAGGTTATCACTATCAGTTAATGAAGGCAAAATGTCTACTGAGTGAAGTTTAGTATTTACTGAGTTGCAAATGAGCTGTAACAGAATGCATTAAATGATTAAAAGCATTATTTAATGAAGGAAGCTGATGAGCTGGAATAGATTAAATGATTGGTATGTCGTGCATGAAGTTTGTTAAAAGAATCTATGACAATAGAAGATCGACAGAAAGATCTATAGCTCAGATTGAATTGCAATACCTTAGCACAAGTTCCAAGGCGAGGACATTTTCAGATCGAAGGATACATTGAACCTGTTCAAGTTTAAAGATCTGATGGCTATGATTTATCATGGGATACGTGATCAAAGAGATTAAGCGGTTAGCAAATTGTTTATAAATAAGGAACTGTTGATAAATAATGTATGTGGGCTAGTGTAAGCACAGGGATGCTACATAGTGATTACCGAGCACAGAAGCTTGAAGACCTGTTTGATTAACAGAGTATAGAGCCCAGTAGAGGGACAAGATAAGTCCTATGACTAGATTTTTTTGAGCAAATAAGAATCAGCTTTAGCATTTTTTATGTGAAGTTGCAAATATATTTTATTACTGTTATTTTGTAAAGTGACAGAAAATCTCTTAACCGAGTGAACTTAATAGTCTTATTTCTAAAACCCTCTAGCAAGGTGACATTCTGATTGAGTGTTTGAAACCCTTTAACAAGGTCACCTCTAAAAAGGTGAAGATCCTAACAGATCTGAGGGAAATCCCTTAACCGGGTCACATCTAGCAATGTGTTTGTAATCTTTAACAGGATTTTCTTTTAACCGAGCATACTCTAGAAGAGTATATTTCTTAGTGGGTCCGAAATCCCACAGTGGTTTTTCCCTATTTGGGTTTCCACATTAAATCTAGTGTTATGAGTGTTATGATGTTTATATGCTTATAAGTTTGCATGTTTAGCAGTTTTGGTTATATTGCTGAAGTATATGTTACCGAGGTTGAATCTGTTGTTTTTATGGAAGATTAAGTTTGTATGATTCACCCCCCCCTCTCATCTTGTTAGCTTGGCATTTGTACTTAATAATTAGTATCAGAACTATCACAAGCCTCAGAATATCCCTCTGAAAGATATCTCTATAAGAATTGGATGAACTTGAACTGTTAGTTGCCATAGGATCTTCCTCAAGCAGTGAATATTTTTGTAGAGAGGACCAAAGATCTGATACCAATTGTTAGGTAGTTCAAATAACCAGAAGACAATTGAGAGGGGGGGGGGGGGGAATAAGTTGTCACAGATTACCAGAACTATTAGCAATTTAAAACTTTAATACCGGAATGCAAAACATTAATATTGGAATGCTTAAAACAAATACCAGAATAACAGTTAAACCAATTAAGCATAAACAATAATCACAGAGTAAAATCCATCCACATGACACCAAGATTTATAGGTGGAAAACCTGGTAAAGGGAAAAATCATAGGGGGAAGCCTACCCACAGTCAGACAATACTTTTTCTATAAATATGTGAATTACAATTGAGGGGCCTGCACTTGCAGGAATGCCAACATCCTAGAGCACATTGCTCATCACAAAAGGAGCCTCATTGACTACATAGAAATCCATACTACAATTTGGAGAAGTGTTGAACTACAAAAGTTATCATCTCCTATGCCTAAGTACAGTTCTGATTAAGCTCAATACCGGAGGACTAAATCCTCTTATATAAACCTAATTCGATCTCCAATGATCGACCAACTCCTCTACCTGAATGACATTACATTATTTGCATATTGCATTCCTTGACCATGACCTCTAACATAACCATGATCATCTACAATGAGATCTTACATCTATATATACAAACTCTTGACCATAAACAATTAGGTCAGCCACCAGATAATAAACCAATTACATAATTACAAACCATGTCAGCCTAAGACCAAACAAATAGTATCCAACACATAAGACATCCCAAAAATACATTGAGAGGTCCAATCGACACGTTACATTAAAGTTGGTTCATAACGTAGATCAACCAGGACCCAGTATAGGTCCACAAGCTACAACAATGATCTCCATTTGCCAAGTCTCAAACATGATCGCCGACAACATCTTGAAACTCCACCAAAAGATGCACCAACACAACTTATGCAATTCATCAAAAGCTCTGCCACTGAAACCCTCATCGGAACTAGAAACTAAGCTTCTAAGAAAGCATGATAACAATAATTATAATTAACCACTTAATTTTAAAATTTCCTTGAAATTTGAAATGTTGAATTTTGAAGGTATTTTTAATTTTAGAGGGATAAAAAATTGACAAAATCAGCCAATTTTATGGATTTAAGCTATTAAATACAGTGATAGTAGTCTCCTGAAATTTCAGGAAAAAAGTCGAGAACCGTGTTGAAAGTGCACATGGTCTGACCATCTTTTTTCAAAATTTTTAGGGATGAAAGTTACGATGATTTTAAAGCTAACCCCCCATAATTGGTGGATTTTACGATCTCTAGATGGACAAAATTAAGGTTTGAATGTGAAAATAGGACCTTATTAGGGTTTTAAAAAAATGAGGAATTGAATTGCAAACTTGAAAAGGGTCAAACCTAATGGATAGGTACAAATTGAAATATGCTTAGAAAACTGAAATTGATTGAAATTGATTGAAATTTACACAAAATCCAATTAAATTTGAAAATTAGTGTTTTAGGACCTAACCACTTAATTTTTTAAATTTTGAATTTTGAAAAGGAGGGAAATGGAAAATTTGAATTTTAAGAAAGAGGATATATCTGCAATTAGTCACAAATCTCAAAATTAAATGGAAATTCAATTTTTGCACAAGTTCAAGATGATTTTTGAAAATTAGGGTTTTAATAATTAACCACTCAATTTTTTGAATTTGATTTGCAAATTGAACAAGACCATGAAGACATTGAATTTGACAAATTATGCAATTTTCAGATCTAAGACAATAGCAATCAATTTTTACAAAGGACAAGTTCAATTTCAATTTTAAAAACTAGGGCTTCAAATGAATTAACCACTAAGTTTGTAGAAAAATTAAACATGCAAATGAAAAATATGCAATGATTTTCAAATTAAAGCATGCAAGACATCGGGTTCACCAAAATGTAATGTGGGGAAAAGTAAATGATGAGGAAAGCTTTTCTTCTCTCCAAAGAGAGATGCAAGTTTCAATGTGGATTTCCCTTTGAAAACTTTATCCATATTACATTCAAAAGAGGGAGGGGAAATTCACTAGATCCAATCTATAAGGAGAGAGATTGAATATTAAATGAATTGGAAAATGAGATGGAAGTGACAAGCTAACCCTCTTTTAGAATGGAAAATGATTGAATTATATGTTTTGAGACTAATTGTAAAAGTAGCAAAGAACTGATTATAACTCAAGATAGAAGCATGTAATGAAGTTGTGCACCTGGATCTGGTTATAATATGTTGAGACGAAGTTGCCTTGCAAATATGAGGAAAAGTAGCCAAGACCGTGTTGAAAGTGCACACGGTCCTCCAAAAAATCCACGAAACGAAAAGGGTTTTTCCGCCTCTGCAAATGGAGTCCAAATCTACAAATATAGCTGCACACTTGCAACCTACATATAGAAAAGAGAGGAAAAGGGGTTGGGATTGGGGGTTTATCCTGCCCTTATCTAGGACATAAAGTAGGTTCTGCGACATGCAGAGGGTAGAAAAAGAGTAGTCTTCGGGGATTGAGAAAGTCTTGGGTCTTTGATCAGGCTTAGGGATTCAATCCGCCAACGTGAAGACCCTAATATGGTTGAAAATTGCAAGGGTCACAATTTTATGATACTACAATTCCATACTCCCACTAAATAAGGGGCTAAATGCAATGATAAATTGCAACCCCTTACAATTTCACACCCCTTTTTGTGCCCTTGCCTTAGTATGTTTTCTCCTAGCTCTTTTCCAAACATATTTGTATCTTTTATAGTGTAAAAGAAATGTCATATGATACTATTGTGACTTGGGTCTATGTTCTAAATATGTGTAATTGAGCCTACCTTTTTTTAACCCTTTTAATGGAATAGGGTGCTAAGTGCCCTTGTCCTAGTGGACTAAGGTGTTAGGCACCATAGTCCACCAATATTGTGTCAGCATATTGTCATTGATGTTTTTGGATACAACAACATTGGTTTGGCACATTTTGACATAAGAGTCACATGCAACAAATTCTAGCACAAGCTTCATATAGTCTAGTACTATTACTGGTCCGAAAATATCATAAGGCTTCAGGATCATGGTGTATACCTCTCCAAATGACTACATTCGATCATTCTGATGTTGATGTGTGATTACAACTTTGTTATGGGTCCGGTAATAAGGTAATTTATTTTTTCTTGGTTAATGCAACATGATCTTTTTGCTTCGGTCCTATTCAGAAGCATGGACAATTTAGATATTTTGTATCTCAAGATATATAGGAAGTCTTTTTGTGTTTTGGCCGACTTTTTTAATAAAACATAATTAGTATAGCGTGGCCTATAAATTATTTTTGGACCTATCCTTTACTCCGGTTAGAGTAGACTTTATAAAGACATGTTTAGTATATAAAGCAATTAGCGAGCAATATTTAGATAGATGATATTTTTGATCATATAGTATGGTGTATAGTATATGTGATTAGAAAGTGGATGTGAAAGTAATTTTGTACAATTATTGTAATATAGATTATGCACTTAATTGGAACTATATCTCATGTGCATATAATAGATGAAACATAACAATTCATTTTTGTACTATTGGTTCTAAGCCATCATACTTTGGACAATGAGTCCATCTAGCAATGAGCCATCTCTTTTTGTATTACTATAATCGGTTACTGTAGTGTCATAAAATTGCAACCCTAGCAATTTATGATTGGATTATGTTAGAGTATTCGAGTCTTTACTTGATTAATTAAACAATATTTGTTTAATTATTTAAGTTCCCTTTATCTCTTTTTACACTTAAGCTAACATTAGGTGCATAATAATTAATTCTTTTATTAATTATTATGTGCAAGCCCAAGTTTTTCTTTTTAGGGTTTCTTGACCTATTAGAGGTTGGATTATTTTCCTTTGTATTATTCCATTATCACATTACACATTTTGTGAATATTGAGCTCTCATCTTTTTGAGCATATTTTCTGTGTATTGTTTTTTCTGTTATTTGCTTCCTTGCTTCTCCTTGTAACAAGTTATTCAGCTTGCAGAGATCTTTAGGCTCTTGTGGTGTTGTATTTCTCAACTCTCACATGGTATTAGAGCTTCAGATCTACAACTATCTACTCTTGTTTTGAGAATTTTTGATTTGGAAGCAGATCTAGGGTTTTAGGAAGTTTTTTTTATGCGCTTAGGGATAGGCCTTTCTTTTTTGAGCACTTTGGGCCTAAACAAACCTCACCATCGTGCTCAGAAGGCCCAAAAACTGCTATAGTCATATAAAACTTGCCTAGTTTTGACTCTTGAGCGTCTGGGAGTATTTTTTCTCCAGTACCAGGCCGTACGACCATGAGATGCAGTTTGAGAAAAAAATTTCAAAAAAAAAAAAACCTTTTTACAACATGCAGGCTGAATGATTTTTTAATAATAAAAAAAAAAAATCCAAAATCATTCAAGGCGAAGTGTTTTTCAATAAAAAGCAACTTTTTTGGGGGGTGTTTCCCCATGGTATGCAGGGTATCGTGTGGCCCCCTAGCTCTGCAGGTCTGTAGCTGTCCATGTGGGCACCACCGCCGACCCCACCTTCCCAGCTGCCGCCAGCCCTGGCCTGCTCTGGCCATCACTGATGCCCTCCGGCCCCGCCGGCCCTGCCCTCTGGCCCTCGGCTTCCCGCCAGCCCTGCCAACGTCTGCCTTCTTGGCCCCTGTCGGCCCCGCCTACCGGTCCCCGCCTTTGTGTTGCGCCGCTCGCACTACGCCCGCCGCCTACTGGCCCCTCGCTACCTGCGGCCTCCTTGCGCCACCCACCCCCCACCGAAGTGCCACTCACGAGCCACCTCTGCCCGACCTTGCCTCCGATGCACCTCCGTCTTGCCTCTTTTAGAGGGGGTTGGTTTTTTTGCCATAACTTGGGCAAACAAAGTTGTTTTTTCAAAAACAAATAGGCATCAGACAGCTGGTTCTGAACCGGACCTTGTGGTGTTGGAATTTTTTTCCAATTTTTCTATTTGACTGTGTTTTTTTCTAGTCAAAGTGGGGTCTCTTTTTTGCACTCTGGGAGCCATAGAATAAGCATCCGGACTCCATTTTTCAAAATATTGTTGGAAAGCTTGTCCTATGTACTTTCTAACCATATGAGTTTTCTTTCCAGATTCTACTCTAGGAATATTTCATTCAGTTGTTTGCTTTTTATCACTCTGTGGATATCTTGGTTGTTTTAGGTCCTGAGATCTCTTCTCTGAGTAGGATGTCTCGGTTTTGGCTCTTTTTGTTTCAAGTCTTATTATCATTGTAGCTTCTTTTATGCAAACACACTGAGATAAAGTGCCATAATGCATTGTTTACTTTGGATCTTGCACATCTTGTGCCTTATTGTACATGCACTACTTATAAAGTGCCATGAGGGGGTTGATGTTTGCCTTGTTTGCCATCCACCTTTGTCAAGTGAGTTGTCCTTCCATGACATTCACCTCATGCTATGTGTCAAATGAGTGTTCCTTCCATGACACTTTGTACTTTCTCTGCACCTTCGATGTTCCCAGTTCTTAGTTATGCAGTTCTTGTTGGCCGTTCTTTTCAGTGTACATGTCCCTCTCCCTCTTCAACATTATGGGGAGGTTTGTCCTATTGGTTCTAATTCTTCTTTGGTTCGATTGTTAAGCTCTTCAGACTTTGGTTTCTAATGCCATCTGAATCTTTGAGTTTAGTTGTTTCCCTTTGTTTGCTTTTTGATTTGAGTAGTGTCATTTGAGGGCACTCAACCAGATTACAGTCTTCTCTACCTGGTCATATTCTATTTCAGTGGAGGTTCTTTAGATCAATAGTTATTCTTTGACAGTGTTTGCAGGTTCTTCATGCTTTAGTGATTCTTCTGGTCTTCTCTTGTTCCTATCTTTTTGGAACATTCTTGTTTGGAGGCTTTTGCAGTCCTTCTTCTTTCCTTTTCCATCTCTATTTGGAGTAGAGTTTTTTTCCCATGTGGTTTTCTCTATTTCTCTGGTTCATAGAGATTTGGTTTTATTTGGGTACTTGATCAGGCCTTGTTGTCGAGACCCATCTTTCCTGCTTTCAGTAGTTGTTCTAGGTTTTAGTTTCTCCCTCAGTCTAGCTTAAGGGGGGGTGTTAGAGTATTCAGGTCTTTACTTGATTAATTAAATAATATTTGTTTAATTATTTAAGTTCCCTTTATCTCTTTTTACACTTAAGCTAACATTAGGTGCATAATAATTAATTTTTTTATTAATTATTATGTGCAAGCCTAGGTTTTCTTTTTTAGGGTTTATTGACCTATTAGAGGTTGGATTCTTTTCCTTTGTATTATTCCATTATCACATTACACATTTTGTGAATATTGAGGTCTCATCTTTTTGAGCATATTTTCTGTTATTTGCTTCCTTGCTTCTCCTTGTAATAGGTTATTCAACTTGCAGAGATCTTTAGGCTCTTGTGGTGTTGTATTTCTCAACTCTCACAAATTAGGATCCTCACGCATGCGAACTCGAATCCTCTAGCCTGATCAGAGACCGGAGAGTGCTCGACTTGCAAAAATAGCTTCTTCCTTGGCCTCCACACCACTCTGTCCACACTCTTCCCTGGAGAAAAGGGTAAGACAGGGGCGTGGGCCCCTTGTCCCCCCTTGGACAAGTGTGTGGCACCCTTGTCCTCTTAGGATAGGGGTGTCGCACCCCTGCCCCTACCCTATTATGGGGCAGGACCTTCCTAGAGCATGCATTGTGGGTTGTGCAGTGAGTGGGAAATATCCTTGATGTCAGCTTGTGATGAAATTCAAATCCTTCAAACATGTATTTAAGGGGGCATTCTATCTCTCATTTGGAATAGGTTCAAGAGGTGGAATTTTGATAAGGTCATAAGCGATCAAGAGCATTCAAGCATTCTTTTCTAGCATTGAGCATTCTCAAGTATCCCTTCAAGGCTAGGTGTTGCATTCAAGTCAAGGATTCGACCATTGAAGAGGAGATTTATTTCAACATACCATTTCGCACAAGCATTTCTATCATCATTGTTACTACAACCTCCCTTGAGGTGATTTACAATTCAATCTTTCATTTACATCTACTTGCAAGTACTTTCTTTCATTACTTGGTTAATTCCAAAACTGGGGTTTGATCTAAAGGCAAACCCCCAATCCCAACACATTTCCCTCTCTTTTCTGTGTGTAGGTTGCAGGTGCCCTGATGGTATGATGAAAGAATAAGTATCTGGTCAACTACTGAGAGGGGGGGGGGGGGTGAATCAGTAGATAGAAAAACTAATAATAAATTTCACCAATCAATCTCTCAAAGTAAACTTAGAATAATAACTCTGTCAAGATAAAAAATCATAAGATAAACTGATTGTTTGTTACAACAAATTAATAGTAAACAACTTCTTCATATCTCAATGTTTCCAGTTATCATGACTTATAAAAAATAGTTAAGTAGTTAAGTAAATCAACCATGAAAACATAACCACAAAAAAATTCACCACTTGACACAAATATTTTTGACGTGGAAACCCAAATAGGTAAAAACCACGGTGAGATGAGACTCACAAGATAATATCTAAACTCTTCTGAAGTTCACCCTGTTAGGAGCCTAACCTGTTAAAGCTTTACAAAAAGTCTTGTTAAGAACTGATCCTATTAGGAATCTACCAGTTAAGGGATTGACTACAAATGCCTTGTTAGAAGCAATACCCTGTAAGGAGTAACCTTGGTAGAGGATTTGAAAATCCAATCTAATGGATCACCTTGTTAGAGGATTTGAATAGCACCAAGCTTGTTAGATCTTACCCTGTTAGGGGATTTCAATTCTACTGTAATTGTTAGAAAACAACAGGAGTTTGCTGATCTGTCTGAATAGCACTACACTTGCTTGATCAGATCCATTTCATGCTCCTATCTTCCTTTACTCAAACTACAAATACATCATCTGGTTCGACAACCACACACTCAACTGAACTATGTTTATCTCTTTGCCAACTCTCTTAAAACTAAACAACTTCATCAACCTTAAATACAAATCAATTAGGTCGGTAACACAACAAAAACCTAACTCTCATCAAGATTACAAACAACTTTGGTTCAAGTATGATCGTTGGATTACATAGCAATCTCTGCACATCAATCAAGAAAACCTCGACCACTCCTTGATTACCACTTTATTTAACTTAGTAATTGATCACGCACTTTGTATTAGATGCAATACATTTGCTCATTCCCTAGACAAAAACCATTACAATGACTCACCAAAATCTCTTGGAATGGTCTTCATACAATAATCATGCGTGTCATCATCATTACCAGTCATCATCAGATCATAAACCAATATAACCAATTCACCAAACTTAATCAGTTAGGGTTTATAAAAAACAATAGGTAGGGTTTACCAGTTACAACAATAGATAAGGTTTACACCTTTACACTGGTTACTGGTTCTCCTGACAAATTCTTCCTACCAGTTATAGTAACAATATTACAATAATATCACCAGTTTAATTGACATCAATGACAATATAGCATATCATTAATGCAATCTTCATGCAAATGCCAACATGCCCAACTGTACTTTCAGATTTGGGCTTTATTTGCAGAGGTGGAAAAACCCTAAATTCATTTTGTGGACATTTCGAAGGATTGTGTACATTCTCACCATGGTCCAAACAACTTTTTGTCAAATTTGCAGGGCAACTACGTCTTGACATTTAACTGCCAAATCCAAGTGCACAACTTCTTCCCATATTCAGATCTCAAGTTATAATTGATTCTTTGTCACTTTTGCATTACATAATTCAATCAATTCCTTTCCAAATCAAACAAAGGAAGAAGGGATAATCCTAACATTCTTAATTCATTCAAAATTCAATCTATCATCTTTGTGTGGAGATTGAATCTAGTGAATTATCCCTTATCTTCCTAATGTAATGGTGAAAAGTGCTTGAAGGATAATCAATAGTGAAGCTCTCATCTCTCTTTGAGGGAAAGGGTTAGTTTTCCTCTTGATCTATCACTCATAATTTTCCCACCATTACATTTTGGTGAACCCGACGTCTTGCATGCTTTCCTTTGAACAAAATTGCATATTTTTTATTTGCAAGTTTAATTTTTTTGCAAACTTAGTGGTTAAATCATTACAAACCCTAGTTTTTAAAATTAAACTTGCGATTTGTAAAAATTGCTTGTGGCTATCTTAGATCTGAAAATTGCTTTGATTGTCAAATTCAATTTCCTCATTGTCTTCTTCAATTTATAATTTAAATTTACAAAATTAAGAGGTTACTTGTTAAAACCCTAATTTTCATAAATCATATTGAACTTGTGCAAAAATTAGATTTCCATTTAATTTCCAGATTTCTAATTGTTCTCAGATTTGTCTTCAATCTTACAATTCAAATTTTCAATTTCCCCCCTTTTTCCAAAAATTCAGATTTCAAAATTAAGTGGTTAGGTCATCAAACCCTAATTTTTAAAATTAATTGGATTCTGTGTGAATTTCAAATCAATTTCATTTACATTCAGATTTCTAAACATTTTTCAAGGTGTCCCTATCCATTAGGTTTGAACCTTTTCAAAATTCCAATTCAATTCCCTCTTTTTCTTCAAAACCCTAATAGGGTCCTATTTTCACATTTGTGTCTTCATTTCGTCTATCTAGAGATCGTAAAATTCATCAATTTTTTGGGGTTAGGTTTAAAATCATCATAATATCCATCCTTGAAAAATCTCAAAAGAAGTTGGTCGGACCATGTGCATTCCTGCTACAGTCCTCGACTTTTTTTCTGAAATTTTTGGAGACTGTTATGACAGTATTTAATAACCTAAATCCAGAAGATTGGTTGATTTTATCAATTTTTGAATCCTCTAAATCGGAAATACCTTCAAAATTCAACATTTCAACTTTCAAATTTTTTTTAAAAATTAAGAGGCTAATTATTGCCTGCCCTAATTTTAAAAATTCAAATTTTAAATTAAGTGGTATTCCCTTAGCCCTAATTTTAAAATTCCAGTTTCCTTTCATTTTTGGAAATTGTGTCATCCTCTTCCTCCAACAAAGTTCAAATTGTGTAATCATTATTTTCTTAAATTTTGCATTATTGAATTTTTGCAAGCTTAATTCCACAATTCAAAATTCAAGTTTTCCTCTAGTGCATGAGTTTTACCATTATTAGTCTGACCTATCCTATCCCCGTTAGATGAAACATTAGAATTAAAGATTCCTAAAGTTTAATTACCAAGGAGATGGAGCCTAATTTGGGTGACTCCTTTAATGAGGATCATGCTAATTCTTCCCATCCTAATCATGTGCCCATTGATGAATCTCATGATGAAGAAGAAGCTTTAACTAGGGTTTCTTTAGATCAAATTTCTACATTGGACAATCGATTTGATAGCTTTCAACAATGGATGTCCCAAGAATACCCTAAGAGTGAAGCTCTTCCATTAATTCAAGGTCTTAAGCGCATGCTTAAAAGTGATAAGAATGGAATTGATATATTGTGTGCCATTGCACATATTGTTGATTCTAATGTCATGCCTATCAAGAGTTGTGCCGAAACCCTAGGTCACTCACAACCTTCAACACAAGTCAATTCCTATATTCCTTTGACCAATTCTATGACTGTTAGATTCAATGACAGCTCCAAAGACATTGAGAAGGGGGGGGGGGTGAATCAGTGTCTAATCAGTTGACAAAATATTTAAACTTATTTATAACTTTGCAACCCAAAACAGTGTACCGGTAAATAAGAATTAATGCAGTAAACAAAAATAACAAAGACAACATAGAAACACACCATAACACAAGATATTTAACAAGGAAACCCGGTGTGGGAAATACCTCAGTGGGATTCGTGACCCTCAATATTTACTCACTGGCCAATGAATGAATACTACTTACAACAAGGGGCCTGCACATGTAGGGAGGCCAATAGCCTAGAGCTCACTGCTCAAATAAGAGTCTCACTAACTACAAAATGGATAATTAAATCCAATAAAATGTACTACTCAAAACAACAACTCTATTTCTAGGTTCAATACCGGTTTAAGATCATATAGATACCTTATCCAAAAACCTTCGCTGTCACTAAACAATTATTTTCTACCATACACATCATATATGTTTCTTATCAAATGACCTATGAGATCTCATACATATATGAGTCTTTTACAATATACCATGTCGGCTTACAAAAGACAATTATATTACAATAAACAAAAGTTCATCCCACGTTGGCTGGAGTGCCGGTATGCTTTGTTGCCAATGTAAGTACCTGTTGGTGCTGGTGTCTATTGGTGTATAATATATGTGATGTCAGGCATGTAGAAATATATTGCCGGTTAGTTTCCAGTTGGTTGCCATCAATGACAACATCAACTATTCTCATAAGAGTGTAGAATGCCAACAATCTCCCCCTTTGGCATTGATGGCAACACTCATGAGAAAAATTAAAACTGTTATCCCAAAACTGAAATCCAAAAAGATGTGCTCCCCCTGAGCGAGTGATCTCCTCTATACATACATTTTTCTCTCTACTACTCCCCCTTTGACATCAATGACAAAGGATGTCATAAATAATCAAAAGAGTACAAAAAATGCTACCTCAAGATCTGTAACCGGTTGGTTTCTATCTGAAAGATGTCCACCAAAACTAGATTCAAACTCTACATAAACTTGTTGCTGTCAGTTAGAGTTGGCTCAGTCTGCTGGATCATACCGGTGAGATAGTGCATTTTCTACTCCAGTGATCCTTGAACTGTTGCCTTAGATAATTTAACTCTCTAAGTAATCAAATTATCCAACCTCGAACCAAGTTTACTTTTGAGTTCCCGGGCATTGGACCTTATTGTTGCCTTTTCTATCTCAAGCTTTTCCAACTTCTCCTAAAAAACTATCATTTCCTGCTCAAAAAATGATATAAGTCCAGATGAACCTATTATATTATCCGCAATGTCATCAATTTCTTTTTGTGTCTTTTTAATCTCTTCTTCAATGTCCTTTGTCAAACAGTGAGGTTTACATGCTTCTCTATATAACTCCTTATACTCCAAAATTGTAGAATTGAGTACCGGTAAAAGTGTGTCCAAGTGATTGGTACATTTCTTTATGGTGTTCTCAAAGAATGTATTTTTCTCTTTGTCAACTCTCTCCTTAATGGTATCCTCATTCGCCTTATCTATGGTTATTACATTATCAGCAATGAATTTGGACAATGTGTCCAATTTCCCTAAAGAATCATTAATGTGATCTATCTTGCAATTAGGTGCAATCATCTTCAGAATAGGTAAAGTATTATCAATTTCCTTAAATGCTAAGGCATTGCAATCAGTAATCCTCTCAATGGAATTCAAAAGAAGCTCTTTAATGTTAGTGGGTCTGAATTCACCTATAGATGTGCTCGGTTTTGCTGTGGGTTTCTTCTCAATAGATGTTTGACCAATTGCCTTCACTATATCCTCTTTACTTCCATCAGATGCATCCACTTTACTTACATTTTCTTCCGGTGGATCTGTCTGTGTCTGTACCTCTACCTTTAATGGTTTCTTAGTTTGATTAAGCTCCTCTACAACTGCTGGTGTCATAGACTCAACATGAACCTCTGCCTCAGATTGCTTCTCTATCTGTACCACTACCAATTTCTCTGATTCTGGTGGCTCTGTGCTAGTTGTCTTGTCCTCTGTTGGTTTCTCAGTCTCCGGTTGCTCTACTTGGGCTAGTATCTCAATGTTATGAGAATCAACAATTTGAGACGACATCTCAAAGACCTTGTTGTCTTTGAGATCATCTGCCTTAACCTCTGTAGTTTATTTGTCCACAACAATGTTTATATCCTGAGTATCTAGCTTCATTGTAAAAAGTATCTCAAACTCTAGGTTAGTATCATCATGGGTTATACCTTCAGTAGCCATATCCAATGGATTAGCTGTATGTACCAGTGATGAAGGTGCTAATAGAGGGGTGTCCCGAGTTGGTGGAGGGATGTTATATGTTACTTTTATAGAAGGTACACCACCTACTTTACCTTTTCCCTTGTCTTTTTGATATACTTTGAATGTCTTTTCTACTTTTGGTCTGCTTCTTTCCTCTTGCTTTTCCTTCTCTACAAAGAATATGTCTCATTTATCTGCAGTCTCATCTGCAATTTCCTTAACCCTTCCAACCATCAGGCTAACTTGTTAGTGTCCATTAACAAATACTGACCGGTTAGCTTCAGAAATAAGCTCATCTATCTCTTCCTTAGAATTTACCAGATGTACAGCCAAGAGTGCTTCAACTTTCAACTTCTTGTCTAGTTCCATCACAGATAGCCTTTTAGCTTCCAATCTCATGTATAAATCATTGGGTAAATCATCAATTACTTCTATCAGAACTTTCTTCTAAATATCCAAATATAGAATAATGCTTTCTTCAATGGTGTTTTTGTCAGAATCATTAAAAGAGTTATACAATTTGTTTACATTTACCAGATTACCTTCCTATGTAATCTCATTTAGTAGATCATCCAGTGTAGGGGTATCTGATGTCTGTTTCTTCTTTGGTGTAAGCTTTTTCTGTGGTTTCCTAACTGCCTGCTGCTTCTTCCTTAGTGTCCTGGTTTTCTTAGGTGAAGGATATGGTACCGGTGGGGTTATCCTTTTCCTTTCCACTCTCTTAAACTTAGCATCCTTGCCATTGTCAGTATCAGAAGATGTTACAACCAGTGAAACATGTGCTTCAAGTTGTAGTCCTTCAAGCTCACTTGCTGATATACCACTGATATTCATGACATTTTCTTTGATCTCTTGGAACTTCTTGGAGGCATCTTTGATAAACTTTTCTCTTATTTTTGTCATCTTCTGCATAGATACATTACTCTCAATGGTTTTTGCATTACCAAAGAATTTCTCAGATGGCTCCCTTGGTGCATCAAGTAGATCTTTTGCATATGTTTCTAGAATAGGTAGGTCTACCTCATAACCCATCTCAGTAACCCAAATAGTTCTAGGGCTTACTGCTTCCATCCAAGTTTCATCTCGCTTAATGACCAAACAGATTTGCTTGTCATACTTATCAATTATGCTATGTGGTAGTCTCTCTATTTCTCTCATCGTAGTTTGAAATATTTTAAAGTAGTTTGTAATGTTCTTATCATAGTCAGTGCTCATACTGGTGAAAGCTTCCTGTATCTGTTTTCCTACCGGGATGTCATAACCCAAATCTTTGTGACCTATGTTGGGTATCTCTTTGGTAAAGTATAGCATCAGGCATACTAGTAGGTTTCCAAAATGGAAAGTACTTTCTTATCTCCCTTAATCTTATTTAAGTTATCAATCAGTTCATCTTTAATCCATTCACACACATCAATCTTAGCATTATTGTTCACCATCTCATATGCACTGTGAATACAAAGGCTAGAAACAAAATTTAGTCTATTTGCATGAGTTGCTTTGTATCCTAGTACCATACTTACATATTTCACATTTATATCCTTAACATCATTTACTCTAAGTGATATGTTATCAGATGTGTCTCTGGTTAACTCCATAACTCCCTTGTTAGGTATTTTCTTGGTTTTATCAGGCCTACTACCGATTGAAGGTAAACAAATAACTGCCTTAATTGCTTCCTTGGTTATCTTGTAGATTGACTCTAACCACATGAACTCTCCATGGACACTGCTCAATACAAGTCTTACAACTTCCTTTGGAAATTCGGGAATGTTCAAAATTTCTACAAAACCTAAGTCTTCCACAATCTCATGTTCAGGTTTAATCACACCATTTCCATTGGTAATAACCTCATTAAATATTTTTTTCAATTTCTCAGTCCCTAGGTTTTCTATGTTGCAATGTATGTAGATCCTAGGGTCTTCAGCAAATGCTACACCCTTCGAAATTTTTGAAAAAGCTCCGACAAAATCATCCTACTTTGCAATCTCGAGGATAATCTTAAACACGGGTCTAGGGTGTTTGATGTTTTCTACAATGATAGTTTTTGTAATAAACTTAGGAACACAAGATGAGGTTGCCATTTCCAAAGATAAATACTTAACCAAAATTTTGAATGCCTGAAAATCACTTTGCAGCTTCTCCTTAGGATGTCCTTGCTCAGTTTCGCACTCTTTGATTGTTTGAATGCTCGGTGAGTTTGAAATGAGGGTTTTCCAGTGCTTTATAGCCAAAAAGGTTCTTTAAAACCACATTAAATGCTCACTAGTTAAGTGAAAACTTAACACACTACCGGTAAAGAAGAAATGTATCTTCTCACCATCAACCAAGGGTAGAATGCATGATTTTCAACTTGCTGCAATACCCCCTAAGGATTATTCCTCAGTTAGATGAAGAATATCCTACCAGTGGAGGGTTACTTTGTTCTACCAATGCAAAGATAGATTCATCAACTTTCTGATCCACCTTCTTAATCCATTGTTTTGAAAATTCTTTCTTTACTTCATCTACCTTTTCTTTGCCCTTCAAACTAGACCCTTTATTGTTCGCTGGTGTATTCTTGCTTCTACAAAAGTTTGCAATATGTCCAATCTTGTTACATGCATAACAAGTTACATTATTCCCCTGAATAGTCTTCCCATATCCTTGACCGGTTTGTGATCTGCATTGATTAGATAAATGCCCAAATCTTCCACAAACATAGCATTTCACATTCATTCTGCAATTTTCTGAATTATGACCAACTTTGTTGCATTTGGAACATTGACCGGTGGGTGAGTTTGCATTTTGATTATTTCTAAACCTACACTGATTTTCTCTGTGACCATATTTGTTGTAATTACAACATTTACCATTAAATTTATAAGCATTAGGTTGTCTTACTGGTTTGTTATGATCTTGATTATTTGCAGTACCGAAACTTTCTCCAATTTCAAATCCAAGCCCATTTGTATCTCCATCAGGTTTTTGTCTTTTAAGCATGCCATCAAGCCTTTCTGAACTTTTCTTGAATTTTTCTTTGTGTTCATTTGCAGTGACCAACTCATTTTCTAGAATTCCAACTTGTCTCACAAGCTCATCTTTATCATGTTGCATGTGAATCCGATCTATCTTTAGCATATCATTTTCATGACCAAGTCTCAGATTTTCATTTCCTGAATCATTAAGTCTCCTATTCTAGTCTTATTCATTCTTCTTCCTATCTTCAATATCCTTACATAACCTCATAGTCATATCCTTACATATCTTGCATTTCTTAACTTATTTGCAATATCTCTAAGAGTTTCCTTTTCATCATAATCATTTTGCATTTTGTCGTGAAATTCCTTTCTCTTATTTTGCACTATAACAAGGTTCTCCTGAAGTCCTTTAATGAATTCCTTATTAGTCGTCAGATCATCTTCAAGTTTGATATTCTTCAATTTTTTTGCATCAAAATCTTCATGAGCTCCTTCCAACTGTTTTCTTAAGTTCTCCATCTATACCAGTGTCAGAATCTCCCTCAAGCTGTTAGGATTTTGCAAATAGAGGACCATGATCTGATACCAATTGTTAGATTCAATGATAGTCCCAAAGACACTGAGAGGGGGGGGGGTGAATCAGTGTCTAACTAGTTGACATAATATTTAACCTTATTTATAACTTTGCAACACAAAACAGTGTACCGGTAAATAAGAATTAATGCAGTAAACACAAATAACAAAGATAGCATAGAAACACACCATAACATAAGATATTTAACGAGGAAACCCGGTGTGGGAAAAACCTCGGTGGGATTTGTGACCCATAATATTTAATCACTGGCCAATTAATAAATACTACTTACAATAAGGGGCCTGCACATGCATGGAGGCCAACAACCTAGAGTTCACTGCTCAAATAAGAGTCTCACTGACTACAAAATGGATAATTAAATCCAATACAATGTACTTCTCAAAACAACATCTCTAATGCCAGGTTCAGTACCGGTTTAAGCTCAGATAGAAAACTTATCCATAAATCTTCACTGTCACTAAACAATTATTTTCTACCATACATATCATATATTTCTCTTATCAAATGACCTATAAGATCTCATAAATATATGAGTCTTTTACAATATACCATGTCGGCTTACAAAAGATAATTATATTACAATAAACAAAAGTTCATCCCATGTCGGCTGGAGTGTCGGTATGCTTTGTTGCTGATGTAAGTGCCTGCTAGTGTCGGTGTGTGCCAATGTATAATATATGTGATGTCGAGCATGTAGAAATCTATTGTCGGTTGGTTGGCAGTTGGTTGCCAGTTGGTTTCTAGTTGGTTGCCATCAATGACAACATCAACTATTCTCATAAGAGTGTAGAATGCCAACAATGACTAGTATTCCTACTTTCACATCCAACATCATGGCTACTTCAACTCAAAATGTCATTCCTACAACCATAGGTCATGGGGGAAATCCCTCTTCTTCATTTAATCCTCCATCGTTACCTATGTCTTCCATGAGAATTCCTACTATTCCTCAACCAATTAGTGTGACACAAGGGGGAAATTCCTTCAATAACTTTATTTCTCCTCTAAGTGTCCCTTTTCCTATGCAATCATCATCAATGCCTACTTATCATAGTATCCCACCACCTTATTCTTAGTGCATTCCTTCTTTCAACAAAACCACACCACCTTCTCAATCACCTATGTCTAACATGAATTCTTCTACCGAAATGACAATCAACAATCTTGCCCAAATTGTGTCTTCCTTACAACATCAAATTGCTTCTATGAGTCAATCCAAGTTTAGTGTGCCCACCTTTGATGTTGCGAGCCCACTTTCTCTTGATATTGTTCATGCCACCTAAACATGTTGAGATCCCTCAATTGGAACTCTATAATGGAAAAGGTGATCCTCTTACACATGTCAAAACATTTCAAACCTTGTGCACTGATTTTGCTTATGATCAAAGATTGCTTGCAAAATTGTTTACATGAACACTAAGAGATAAGGCTTTACAATGGTATTGCTCTCTGCCTTCTTGTTCTATCACTTCCTTTCAACAACTAGCAAATGCTTTCATCCAACAATTTCAAAACAACATTGGTCCTAAAATCACTTTGACTGATTTAATGCATTGTAAAAAAGGTGTTAAAGAGAAAGTGACTGATTTTATTGGTAGATATAAGCATTTGTGTGCTCAAATTTATTTTCATGTTCCTGATAATGATATTCAAACAATTTTCATTTCTAATTAACAAAAAGATATCAGGGAAAATCTTCTTTTGTCTGAGTTTACTTCCTTTCCAGAGTTGTGCGCAACACTCCACAATTATCAATTGGCTATGAGTCAAATGGATAAATCCACTCCTATGGCTCTGAGTGATAAGGGGGAGAGTGTTCAACAACCGTTTGTGAAGTTCAAACCAACAAAAATATTCATCAATTTCAATGATCCAATCAACAACAACCATGTGAATGCTACAACAAGTGGGCCTCCTATTTCTAAATTATTCCAAAGAGAAAGACATTTTACTCCTTTGAATGAATCTTTTCATAGTATTATGTCTCAGTTATTACATAGAAATGTTATCAAATTTCCTCCTATAAAATAAGTTGATCCTTCCAAACTTGCATCTCCTCATTTTGATAACAATTCCTTTGCCAATTTGATCATCAACCTAGTCATGATACTGAGAAATATTTTGCATTGAAAAATAAGGTTCAAGACTTGATTGATAATAATACTATATCTGTGGCAGGTGTGAATGATAAAGGGAATAAATCAGTTCCTCCTGCTAATCAAAATATTAAGAATTTTATTGATCCCTTGCCATCTCATACCTCTAACATTATTGAGATTGTGTCTAATTCTCTAGATCTTCGTAAACATTCATCTGTATGGCTCCAAATTTGGTTAATATGATAGAAACACAAGATTTTGCTAAGGATCCTTGTATTACATTTTACCCTAGTGAGACCATTAGAGTACCCGATGGCCCTTTAAACATAGTTGCAAAGGTTAAGGATATCCCTTGCCGTGGTGCCCTAATTGATCCCTCTTGCATGGTTAATGTCATAACTGAAGAGTATCCTTTCACTTTACGACTGCATAAACCACTATATGATGATTCTAATATAGTTGTTAAGTTATTTGATGCCTTCTCTTGTCCTACCATTGGTTCTATCACTCTTCCTATTGAGGTTCATGCTAAATCCATGGATGTTGACTTTGTTATCATACCTTTTTTTGAGCAGTTCCATTTGAATTTGGGCTATCCTTGGTTATTTTCCATGAAGGCTATAGCTTCTCCAATCCACAAGTGTCTTCAATTTAATCACAATGGAGAAATAATAACCGTGAACCATAGCTTATTTTGTCCATCCGAAAGAAGCCTTGGTGTTCCTATTGATCTCTTTTGGCCTAAACAATTTCAATCTCTTCCATTAAGGAGCAATGCTCTTTTTCAATCTTATCAAAAAAGGAATAATGATATGATCTTATCCTTAAGTCAATCTAGATCTCCAACACTTGACATTACTATTATTCTTTAAGATGAGGTTTTTCCCCTCTCCTATGGATGTGACTTTACCTTCTCTTAAGGAGAATCCCAATATTCTTTCTAAGGTTAGACCTATCCCTCCTCCCCATAATGGACTTGGTCTCCTTCCTACACCTAATATTCCTCCTTTCTATGGCATAGTTCCACCTCCTTCCTCTTATCGAGAGAAGATGCCTGCTTCTCCTATTGTTCAAACAAAAAGACCTCAACCTAAACCTTCCACTATTAAGGGGAACACCATTCCTAATTCTTCAAGTGTTCCTCCTCCTTCTCAGCCTTCCACTAAGACTCGACGGAATTGTTGTGCAAGAGAATTTTGATGAAGATGTCATGTTTGAGCTCATGAAGCTATCCCGCACAATACCCAATCTCCTCAGACTCCAACAGTTGACATGATTCCCTTTCCTCCTAAGAAAGATGTTCAACCAACATCTCCAAATCATAAGTTGCATAAAACATGTGATGGTTTTACTCCTATTCATTTTCTTACTCCTCTTGCTTTACACTTTGATGAAGAAATGGGTGAAAATGTTATTCATAATGGTAATACAACTCCTAATGCTTCTGACAGTGAGTATGACTATGTTGATGTGGACAAACATTTATTAGATGAGTTTTCACAAACTTTAATCCTAGCTCCTAGAATTGAACAAAGTGACTTACAACATGAGCATAGTCCTTGTTTGGATCTTGTGATAGCTCCATTTGTTGTGATCGATGTTGCTCCTTTTTCATGTTGCTCACCTTCCCAAAATAGTGATCAACAAGATCGGGAGGTGGATGTCATGCTAGATTAGCAATATTAGCACTGCAAATCTTTCTCTCTCCTTTCTTTCTCTGTTGTGACTATTCTTCTATATGTATCCCCACTCTTCTATTGTTCCCTTAATGTCTACTTGGGGACAATGCAAAGCATTGAGATCTTCTCTTGGTCTCTTTCATGTTGACTCAAAGACATCCTCTCTTCCCTTTCTTCTAAGTTAGTGTCCTTCTTTGGTGAATGAAGATTATTATACATGTTATCATACATCATACTGACCCTGAGGAAAGCAACACTACCTCTTGTTTTGTCTTCATTATCCTTGGGTTTATAACTTGATTGGGGGCTAAATCCTTGTGATAACGTGGTCTCTCTTTTCTCTTTCTCTTGGGTGTATCCTACCTTAAAGCAATCTCTCCCGATAGGGTGTGTGTGATCGCTTTAACTTGGGGGCATACAATCCACTCATACTTTCCTTCTTGTGATACTTAGAATTACTTAGTGAACTTTTCTTTGCTTTGTAATATTTTGTATCTTGGCTTTCATGATTCATAGTGAAGGGAACTTTTCTACTTGCAGTCATGGTTCTCCCCTTCTTGATCTTCCCTTTTACTTTGTCAATCGAAGTCATAAGATCCTAAGTCCACCGGGGGCTTGGCACATCTTGCCTCCTTGACATGGTGAAAGTATTCAATCTTGTTTCCTTGTACTTTACTGATAGTATTGACATACGCTTATACTCTCACTAAAGTGGGGGCTAAATGTAGTGTCATAAAATTGCGATCCTAGCAATTTAAGACTGCATTAGGGTCCTCACGCATGCAAACTCAAATTCTCTAGCCTGATCAGAGACCAGAGAGTGCTTGGCTTGCACAAATAACTTCTTCCTTGGCCTCCACATCACTCTGTCCACACTTTGCCCTGGATAAAGGGGTAGGAAAAGGGCATGGTACCCCTATCCCCCCTTGGATAGGGGTGTGGCGCCCCTATCCCTACCCTATTTTGGGGCAGGACCTTCCTAGAGCATGCATTATGGGTTGTGCAGTGAGCGGGAAATCTCCCCAATGTCAGCCTGTGATGAAATTCAAATCCTTCAAACATGTATTTAAGGGGGCATTCACTCTCTCATTTGGAATAGGTTCAAGAGGTGGAATTTCAATAAGGTCATAAGTAATCAAGAGCATTCAAGCATTCAATCATTCTTCTCCAGCATTGAGCATTCTTAATTCTCCCTTCAAGGCCAGGTGTTGCATTCAAGTCAAGGATTGAACCATTGAAGAGGAGATTGATTTCAACATACCATTTCACACAAGAATTTCTATCAACATTGCTACTACAACCTCCCTTGAGGTGATTTACAATTCAGTCTTTCATTTACATCTACTTGCAAGTACTTTCTTTCATTACTTGGTTAATTCCAACTGGGGTTTGACCTAAAGGAAAACCCCCAATCCCAACACATTTCCCTCTCTTTTCTATGTGTAGGTTGCAGGTGCATGACTGTACTTTCTGTTTTGGGCTTTATTTGCAGAGGCGGAAAAACCCTTTTCATTTCGCGGATATTTCCGAGGATTGTGTACATTCCCGAAATGGTTTGGACTTTTTGTCAAATTTGCAGGGTGACTTCGTCTCGATATTTTACTACCAAATCCAGGTGCACAACTTCTTCCCATATTTAGATCTCAAGTTATATTCGATTCTTTGTCACTTTTACACTACATAATTCAATCAATTCCTCTCCAAATCAAAAAAAGGAAGAAGGGATCATCCTAACATTCTTAATTCATTCAGAATTCAATCTATCATCTTTGTGTAGAGATTGAATCTAGTGAATTATCCCTTATCTTCCTAATGTAATGGTGAAAAGTTCTTGAAGGATAATCAATAGTGAAGATCTCATCTCTCTTTGAGGGAACGGGTTAGTTTTCCTCTTGATCTATCACTCATCATTTTCCCACCATTACAGTTACATATTAGTTAGAGTTAACCCTTTCCATGGTTATTCCCATCTTGGGTTTTTCACATATAAATCTTTATGTTATGTGGTGTACTTTATTGTCTGTTATCCTGTTAATTCGTTACCTAAGCAATGTTATGTGGTTGGTTGTTTAAAATTTTTAATAAGTTCAAGAGAATACTGATTCACCCCTCCTCTCTCAGTATTCCGAATGTTCAACAATTGGTATTAGAGCCTAGTCCTTTAGAAGAGTTTAATCACTTGAAGGAGATTCTAAAATTTTAACTTATGGATATTAGTGAAGAACTTAGAAATGCTCTTGAGGATCTTGAGGTAGTCAAGAATGAAAATAAAGATCTAACAGAAATTGTCCAGCTGCCAAATGAATGCATTGCAAAAATGAGAGAAAAAATCAAAAAATTCAAGTTGAGACATAAGGAGGTTAGTGAAGAGCTCAAGCAAGCAAACAACACTATTGCAGATCTAAAAACCAAGAGTGAAGATGATGAGAAAATAAAGAAGTACTTAAATCAAATGATGAAATTTAAATTAGAGGGATGTAAGGAGATAGAACAAGAAGTCACAACCTTGAAATCGGATCTATAAAAATCTAAGAAACAAGAAGACAAACTTAAGGTAAATTCAGGTAAGCTCGATTAGATGTTAGCTATGCAAAGATCTCCGAAAATCAAAAGTGGTCTAGGATTTGAGACAGGAGAAAGATCACAAAGAAAATCTTGAAATGAAGAAGGAACTTCTCCAACAAAAGAAGTTGATTCTGGTAAGTCAAAGCAAGATGACAAGGGTAAGTCACCAATCAAGCAACATGTAAGTAAACAAAAAAATTCTTTCAATAGATGCTATTTTAATTGCAATAAATTAATCACAAAGCATTTGAACGTAGAAATAAAATAGTTTAGAATGTTAGGACTTTCTCTGGTAGATGTTATACTTGTAACAATTATGGTTATAAAGTTAGTCAATGTGAAAATTATGCTATAGTAGATTAGAATAGATACAGACAGTTTGTAGGCTGATATTTTGTTTGCAATTTTTTTTGACACAAGGTTGACCAGTGCAGGTCAAGGCAAGGACAAAGGAATGACATATGCTACAACTGTAACAAATCTTGTCACATTGCAAGGCAATGAAAAGCAAATGAGAATCCAAGTGCAACACCAAAGAAGTTCAACAAAGAAGATGTGAAGGCATACATGAAAGAAATATGGTAGAAAAAGGAAGTTGAGGCTGCACTTAGCTCTGGTGCAGACATTGGGTCTAGTTACTAAGCATCAAAGGCTTTGGCCTAGGGGAGTTAAGTCATGAAAAATCCATCCCCCGCCAAAGAGCATAGGTTTGTAGTAACAATAGTAAGATATGAGCATTATGGTGGACTCCGCTAGAATATATGCTTTTTGGTCAAATGTTGAGGCCTGAAAAGACTCTATGAGCTCAGATAAAGTAGAAAATAAGAAAAGATGATCTTATTTCTTATCGCATTTAATGTGCACAAGTGGGTTGAAAAGGCATAAAAGGAAACTTGCTAAAAAATTTTCTCACTCCAAAACAATAGAGATCTAGAGTAGAGAAAGCATAGAAAGGGTTAGGGTTTCCCAATGAAGCAATAAGAGGTATTATTCTACAATTTCATTCTTAAATACTTTTATCCATGGCTACCCCTATAGTTGTCGATAAAAGCACTCAGGAACAACCACCATTTAAGAAGTATCCAACAAAGTTTCTTGAAAATGATCCAGAGGGTGCATTTTCAATAATTTCTTTTGGAGTTGTTTTGTCAAAAGATGTTAGGGCATGTATTCATGTGAAGTTAGATTAATTTGACTATGGAAAGTTGGAAAAGTTATAGACAAACAAGTTGATTGGGAATGATTTTGAAATAAAACTGAAGTACAAAACCCTAGTTGAGAAAAGAATCCAACTGTGGAGACACTTCCCCAATTTCATGACAAATTCTTATGGCTTGTTGAACCATTCCATATTACCAAGGATACAATGAAGGTGATTACCGGTCTATGTGATATAGGTTCTATCCCAACACCAAAATTGGAAAAGAAAAAGGAAATTGAGAGCCTGACCAATGCCACATATGATGGTCGTTCCCTTCGGGTTGACACTATCACAAACCCTATTTTACATTATGCTTCAATGATGATAGGAATTTTTTTTTGCTATACCAACCAAGAAAAATCAATCTTAGGTACTGCAGTCAATATGGCATTTGAAATGGTTAAAAAAGGTGTATATTTTGATCTATGTAAAATTATAAAGTAGTAGTTTTTGGACAACTTGAAGCGGTGCAAGGAGAAAAAAAATCCATTTGAAGTATGGGTCTCTAGCTCTATGTATCATATTTTATTTCTTGCAAGAGATTCATGGATGTGTAAAGGTAGTATGGACAAAAGGCACTCTAGTAGCTGATCAAATTGTAGATCGATTGAGAAGGTTTACATATTTCTCTTAGTAGGAAGAGACATTCATTGGGTACTTCACAGTATTTCAACTCAAAATGCACAATAAGTCGAGAATCCATAGATTGTCCTTGCAAAAATACAAAGAAGATATAACATTTGTGATTTCAACAGAAAAGTGCACTATGGAGGCCATAGTTCCTAGAACTCAATGGATTCTGGCTTTGGGTTATGAAGTCTCTGAGGAAAGATTGGAAGGACATGCAAAAGTCTTTTTGGAAAGTCCAGTAGATGAGACCAAATAAAGGTTTGGGACAGAAGAAGAAAAATATTTGGAAATTCATATAGAGCAAACCAAGAAGATGAGGAAGAAAATTGTTCAAAAGACTATCAACAAATCTCTAAAGCAATCTAGCCTTATTGCTGAGGAAGTGGAGCAATTCAAGAGTTTCGTCAAGACCACTACATCTATCATACTTTTATACAGGAAATGACCAATCCTGATTCAACTTTTAAAATTGAATCAATTGAAAGTGAAATATATTTTTTGAATTTTGAAATGATGTAAACTAATAAAATGTATATTCGTTTGTGCATTTTATGTTTGTAATTTTTATAAAAATTTAAAAAATTATTTGAATATAGTTTTGTATAAAGTAAATACTATAATTTAGTTGCTGATAAAATGTTGAAATTGAAGTTACAGAAGACGCCACACTTTATTTAATAAATTTTACCTTTTTCTTCAATTTTTTTTTGTTTATTGATAACTTGAAACTTTAGTGCATGGATATATTTTTTACTATTTTTTATAAATATATATTTTCAATAAAGTTGAAAAGTTGCGTGTACTAAAATATAACTCTTTCCATTTGCCACCACCCTTTTATTTCATTATTTATCCATATTAGAAAAGAAATATCATCTTGACATAAATTATTTTCTCTAGTGCATCATGTTTTTTTCAAAAAATTTAAATAAATTTTAATATTTTTTCTTGTCAAAATAATCAATCTTATATTTAAGTGTTGATGACCTACTTTCAATAAAAATAAAATAAAAAATACTAAAAGAGATATATTTTGTAATATTCACTTGTAGATCTATAAAAGGGTATTTTTACATTTCATAAAAAATATTATTTATAAGAATAGGAGTTGTTGAAATTTCAAGTGTTTCAATTTTTCTTTTCTTTTTTGGTATTTAGACCCAAAGTGAAATAAAATATACATTTAGTAGACACTTCCAATTGGAAAAGTTGTGGTCCATATTTAACTTATCTAGAATGAATCTATATAGACCATATGCTTGACTAAAATTGATTTTTAGTTAGAAAAACTTAAATTCATTTTTGTTGATAAGTTGGCCTAAAACGTGACACAGTATTGTACTTTTACCCAAAGAATAATTAGTAGAATATGTGAAATCCATTGCAAACAAATATAGACTTTTACTGATTATTGAAGGTCCAGGAAATATATCTACTCATGAAGATCTCATTGACAACATTGTTAATGAAAATGTTAATCTTTTATGATGTTGTATTTGAGAATACTATGGCTGATGTCACTATGGTAAAAGAAAATTATTCAATAAATGCATCTGATGACACTGTAGCTCTGAATGTTACTATCAATAGCTCAAAAGAGAAAGAGGATAAAGAGAATGAGAAGGAAGAGAAAGAGAAGGAAGTGGAAGGAAAGGTTTCATCTGAAGAACATGTCGCTCCAACTAACACCACTAAAAGGCTAGAAGCCAACTCTAGCTCTGGCACACTAGAAAGTTTTCTTGCCACTCCACTATTGTTCCAACCTATCATATCCACATTTATTGTTGATCTAAATAAGATTGATTCTTTTCAGAAGTTTTAGATTGGTAAAGCCATTCAAGCTTCAGGTGAAAAGGGTGTATTTGATGAATTGAAAGAAAAGAAAAGAGTAATTGAAGGTGTGATATCATCTCTTCAAAGTGATATTACCAGTAGTTCTATTGACCCATCATCTATAAATGCAAGTGTTTGGTAGAATCTCTCAAAAGGTACTCCTCCACTTTGGAATCTCAGATAGTTCATGAAAAGGAGGCTAAAAAAGAAAAATTGCTATTTGGTGTAGCAGCAAATGGAGATCTATGTCAACTTCTACCAAGAGAATTCAAAATGAGATTGATGTAATTGGGTCAAAAATTGAAGAGGCATCTCTATCATGTTAGGTAGCTCAAGACCTCTCTGGGTTCGAAAGGACAATCATTGAATATTTGCAAAAAAGATACTTCTAGCTTCAATAACATAGGGACAACATCATCATCCCTCTTGGATAACTAAGGGACATGTGCAATGATTGTATCTCTCTGATGAACCGTGCCCTCTCTAAGGCACAATAGTTTACCTTCTCCAAACCCCATTCCATTGAAGATTCTAAAAAATACACTTGTGTCTCTCCAAGTTCAGTGTACTCTTCTCAGAGATGTCATTCAACAATGGACTAACAATGAAGGTATTTGGTCTACACACATTCAAAAGATTAAATAATATTCTAGTTAACCTCTTTTATGGTTATTATTCTTAGGGGGAGTTTCTCTTCCTTTTTGTTTATATAATTTATGTCCACACCTATTGCCATTGATGCCAAAGGGGGAGTAAGTGTATGTAATATTAAACTATAAACTTTGTATAGAGTAGTAAATATGTAAATAATGGAAAAATATATTTTCTTTTTGTACACTCATATACAATTATTCCATCAATGAAAAAGGGGAAGATTGTAAGTATTTTGTCATTGATGTCATTGATGTTTTTGGATCTGGCAACCTTGGTCTGGTACATTCTGCCACAAGCTTCATATAGATCAATACTAGTACTGGTCATAAATCTCATAATGTTTCAGGATCATGGTGTTTACCTCTCCAAATGACTACATCTGATTATTCCAGTGTTGATGCGTGATTACAAATTTGATATGGGTCTGGTAATTAGGTACTCTATTTTTGCTTGGTTAATGCAACACAACGTTTTTGGTAGGGTCATGTTCAAAATCATCGGGAGTTTAGATATTTTGTGTTTCAAGATATGAAGGAAGTCTTTTTGTGTTTTGGCTAACTTTTTTAATATAACATAATCAATATAGTGTGGCATGCAAATGATTTTTTGAGCCTATCCTTTACTCTGGTTAGAGTCAACTTTATGAAGACATGTTTAGTATATAATGTAGTTAGCAAGTAGTGTTTAGATAGATGATATTTTTGATCATATTGTATGGTGTATAGTATATGAGATCAAATAGTGGATGTGAAAGTGATTTTGGACAACGATTTTAATATAGATTATGTGCTTAATTGGAACTATATCTCATGCATATAATAGATGCAACATAACAATTCATTTCTGTACTATTGGCCAGAAGCCATCATACTCTAGATAGTGAGTCCACCCGATAGTGAGCCACCTATTTTTGTATCACTGTAACTAGTTATATATTACTGAGAGTTAACCCTCTCTGTGGTTTTTCCCATCTTGGGTTTTCCATGTATAAATCTTTGTGTTATGTGGTGTACTTTATTGTATGCTATCTTATTAATTCTTTAGCTAAGTAATGGTACATGGTTGGTTGTTCTAAATTTTTTAATAAGTTAAGGGAATAATGATTCACTCCTCCCCTCTCAGTATTCTGGATGTTCAAGATATTGTGCCCATTTTTTAATATGTTAGTCTACCAATTCCCACCTATTGATTTGTGATCCCAATATTTTAATATGGTTGTTGGAGGTCAACCTAATTTATGAAATACTATGGGAACCCTATATAATAGCATATTTCCTAATTTATTTTCATCCATAACATTCCATGACATTCCTATCAACTCCTAGAGAAAGTATTATTAGTAAAATTATTCAGATCTAATTATTATGGAGCAACAAGTTGTAACAGTATTCATGCAAGTGTGTTTTCATGATTGAGTCTTTTATACTTTTTGATGTCATGATATTACATAAAATTTTGTGGGTTGTATTCAAAGAGCATTGCATCATCATTATCAATAACAAAATCAAGCTTGATGTATAATATTGTGGATCTAACACATTACTTTAGAGCTTTATTTTCTATCTATTTTCATTAAATGGTTAATTCCAAACTTCAAGTTTGATTGAGAAAAACCCCTATCAACACAACACCATTTTTCCTCTTTTGTATGTGCAAGTTACAGATTTGGTAGAGAAGGAATATAGATCTAAAAAATATAGACTCAAATAGAGAACTAGATTTTGAGGAAGTAGGAAACCCTGGACAATGGCAATCACTAAAAAATGTTTAATACTTTTTCAACAAAATATTAAGGAGTGACATCTTGATCCTAAATCTACTATCAAAATTTGTATTTTGCACCTTCATGACTAGATCACCTAGCCCCATAGTTTGACACATTTAGGATCAAATTTTAGATTTAGGTTCCTTTCGAATCCTATTTCTAGGTCTATACTTAGAGTCTGCATATATGATTTCAAGTTCATTGTTTTCAATGATTTTTGTCAATTTTGTACATCATTATCCCAAGTTCTCACATTCTATTATCAAATTCAAATCATCAATGAAAAGATTAATCAAATCATTAATTCCCAACTTACCAGAATTGGTCTGAAGTTGAGCCTCTCAATTATTCTTGAATGCATTATTGAGGTAAATGAGTTTGATTCTTAGCTTACTTGATTAAACTATTGGATCCCATTTAGTCACCATTACAAAATTAATTTGATTAAGTTAGATGATAATACCAAATGAAAAAATTAAGTCTTTTATATCTACTACGAAACCAAGCACACTCATAATATCAAATTTGAAGAGTGATCATGTTGGAAATTGACACTCATCAAGTGGACATCAATGCTCGATTAATGGTTTAGGGTTGTCATTGATGGAAAATCTCCTTGGAAATCCTATCTGGTAATCATAGATTTTGATATCCACAAGTTATTATGGTCCGATAACTAGTAATCTGGCTTCGATTTTTCAGGACAAGCAGAGCAGTTTTGGTGCAGAAGATTTGTAGTGATTGTGGTGGTGATATTCATGTATGGGGTGATAGGGCCAACTTCAAGAAGTAATTTTGATATCATTTGATGGATCCACATATGTTTTTGATGACCCACTTCAAGCCGACTCATGTTTACACATGACACTACAGGCCGACTTGACAATTGTTTATTTTGCGATTACAAATATATAAGACCCATGTAGAAGATCTTTTTTATGTATGGTATGATGTTGTATGAGAGATTTGTGATTGAGAGATCCTTTTGGTGTAGTTTCACGTGTACATTCTTGATTTGGTAGATGAATGAGACAAAAAATAGAGTAGAGCAGTAGAGGTGGTACAGTCAGACTTTATGCACTTAACCATAACTCATCCAGGAATTGTTTGATGCTATTTTGGAGTTAAATAATTGTAATTCATCATTGTAAAATATTTGTAAGGTAGTGAGCCTTCTGGGGTTGCAACCCTTATTGTATCTTGAGTTGTAAGCTCTAGGCAGTGTGCTTGAATGTTAGTGCATTCCCCTTTTGTAATGTTGTTTTTCTACTGGCCATAGTAGAATAATATTGTGGGTTAAAATACCACCATGGTTTTTCCCATTTGGGTTTCCATGTAAAAATCCTGGTGTTATGATTTTGTAGTTGATTATCTTGTGTTTCTGCAGTTTACTTTCTTGCATATGCTTCTGGTGGTTTAAGAGTAAGTCAAAAAATTTGTTTGGTGGTAGAACACTGATTCACCCCCCCTCTTAGTGATCCTTGATTCCAATAGATCATAGGTAGAAAAGACTCCACTTTGAAATTTATGTA
This sequence comes from Cryptomeria japonica, assembly GCF_030272615.1. Classification (NCBI taxonomy): domain Eukaryota; kingdom Viridiplantae; phylum Streptophyta; class Pinopsida; order Cupressales; family Cupressaceae; genus Cryptomeria; species Cryptomeria japonica. The sequence goes on from NC_081407.1 coordinate 335,569,541, forward strand.
CCAAAAGTAAACTATTGAAAATAGTACAAGACATGTTGTGAAGTTAAGAGGGGAGTGAGAGTATAGGAAAGAATATTAGGGATTAGGGGTTAACCATACAACTAGACACATACTATAGGTTATGGAATTGAGGGTTGAGAGATAGGTATACTGTTGGAGCCAAGTTTCACTGAGAGGGGGGGTGAATCAATGATCTAATGGCAAACAAATTTTCTAACTTAATCTCAAACTACTAGAAGCATATGCAAGAAAGTAAGATGCAGAAACGCAAGACAATCAACCATAAAATCATAACACTAGGATTTTTACGTGGAAACCTAAATGAGAAAAACCACAGTGGGATTTGAACCCACAATATTATTATACTATGGGCACTAGCAAAACAATATTACATAGAGGGGAATGCACTTTACATTCAGGCACACTGCCTAGAGCTTATTGCTCAATTAAGATAAGGGCTGCAACCCCGGAAGGCTCACTACCTTACAAATCATTTACAATGATGAATTACAATGAATGAACTCCAAAATAGAATCTAACAATGCTTGGATGTGTTCTAGTTAAGCAAAAAACTTTGACTATATATTCTTTGCAACTCTACTCTATTTTTTGTCTCAGTCAACTACTAGGTCAAGAATGCACATGTGAAATTGTGCCAAAAGGGATTCTTGATCACTACTCGCTCATATTACTTCATACCATATGCCAAAAATATCTTCTACATTGGTCTTATATAACTACAACCACAAACAAAACATTTATCAAGTCGGCCTGTAATGTAACATGTAAACATGAGTAGGCATGAACCGGATCACCCCAAAGATATTAAACTGATTTCTATATGCCGATCCTATCATCCCATGCATGTATCTCACCACTATGATCACTGGAAAGATTTCAGACAAAAATTGCTCTGCTTAGCCTAAGCTACCAGGGCCAGATTATTGGTTACCAGACCACTTCTCCAAAATATATAGCTATCGAATAGGATTATCATGAAGAGTTGCCATCAATGACAACCCTAAGATATTATACATGCACCAAAATTCATCGGATGAGTGTCAATTGCCAACAATCTTCCCCTTTGATATTGATGACAACACTTGTGAAAAGTGACTAAGTGTTGAAACTTGTATACAATATCAAAATTTCTAAGGTTCTCCCTTAGACCAAAATCTCAAAAACTTGTATCAACCCAAAAATTGTACCCTTTTGTATATTTTTCACTCTACTCTCCACCTTTGAAAGCAATGCTAAAGTAGGGGTGTTGTCCAAAAACTTATGTACAAGGATAGCTACTGGACACTTTATACATACTTGAAGATGTCAACAAAAATGGTCTTAAAAAATCCTAAGTGGGTATCCTACCCAGTCTTCAAGTTGTCCAAAACTGTGGTGAATGCATTGAAAACATATGCATGAATCTCCACATCCTTCAATTCAATTGGAATAGGTTGTGCCATAGCCTTCATACAATCTACTTTATTACTCAACATGGTGTCCAACCAGGGGCAAATCAGGTTCTGAAGTTCACCAACTCTCCTTAAAATTCTATCTTTATCTGTATTAAGGCTCAAGATTTGATTATTTAGAGCCATTACTTTCCCTTCTATGTTGCTAGTTAGGGCTACATTTGAGTCAAATGACTGTGAAATTCTAGCTATCTTGCCCTGACGAATACCAATTTTCTTGTCTGTATCAACTGTGAATTTGGGCAAAATAAGACAAGACTTATATATCTTACCCCCTTCTATCAGTGCCTCTTAAGATTATTTGTAGACCCTTGTTTAATATTATTTTTTCATCCTCTATCATCTTTTGGAATGTCTTCATACAAACCTCCTTAAATCTAACTAATACCCACTTGGTGGTGGACTTCTCCAATGATTCAAAATTGGTATTTACATTATTAATCAATTGCAATAATTTACCAAAGGGATTAGAATTAGAATCTAGTTGCAAGTCTGATACCACCTTTTGCAAAACATCAATAGATATTTGAATAATCTTTTCATCTTCACTCTCAGACTTAACTACGCCTTGACTGGCATGGGCCTGAATTGCAACTCCAACCATCAGCTTTTTAGCTGGAGACATTTGTCTAATATCAAAAGGGCCATCAAGATTAATTGAAGTCTGAGGTAGGAAGTTTTTCTCTTTGTCCTTTGGAGTGTCAATTGCTAGAGTATCAACAATTTTCTTCCCTTTATCCACCTTTTTCCCCTTGTTGTGCACCTCTATCTTCTTTGGTTCTTCTTCCTTTGCATCATCCCCTTTATCCTGTGCACCGATGTCACCACTTGGTTCAATATTTTTTGGAATCTTAGGAAATTCTCCAATATTCTCTTCCATGGGAGAATTCTCACTAATCTCACCATCGAGAGTTATATTTTGCTAATCTATCGGATGTGTCTCAGTCTGAGTGACATCTTTTTGATCATCTGGGACACCTACCCATACTTCCAAATGTGATTTTTCTTCTTTTTGAGTGGCATCATTATACAAAGGGTTGTTCTTTATGATCCTTTTCCATATACTTTTGAATTATTTCCTTACTTCTTCAATCTTGCCAATCATTAGCCTGTTTACTCTATTTCTTCTCATGAATTCCTTCTTATTGGCTTCCTTAATGAATCTATGAGCTTCTTCTTGAGAGATACAAGTGCAGACATTTATCAGTTCACGTTCTTTCCTCTTTGTCTCTAGTTTATTGGCAGTCAACATCCTAGTATCAAGAATGTTGTATAGATTGTTTGGGATGCTACATTCGAATTCAATCAAGGATTTGTTGAAGCTATGTAGGTGCAAAACAAGTGCTTCCTCAACTTTCCTTTGATCATCCTCATCAATATTTTCATAATATTCTCCAATGTTTTCAGATTATTATCAACAATTATTTCATCAATCAATTGCTCAGTTTTCAATGGGGGAACAATGGTATATTTACCTTGCACATTATCGGATTCAAGGTCTTCATCAAGCTCAGTCTTAAGCTTTCTTCCTCTTTTAGAATTTCTAGTTAGAGTAGATTCAGATTTGGCCTTTTTTCTTTGTTGAACTCCACAGGACTGTGGTTTCCTAATAACCCTTACAAATTGTCCTTTCTTCTTATCTTTTTCTACTTCCTCATTTGACTCAGTGTCAGATGCAATCGAAGACACACCAACATATGTCCTTTTTGGTTTCTCTTTCTTCTTCAAAACTCCTTTGTCGGATGAGCTTTGACTTGTAGAAGGCTTTACCAGAGTAGGGGAAGACTTGGTCTCCTTAGGCTTTTCCTTGGAGGGAACCGGTTTAGCCTTAGGATTCTTTGACTCCTCCTTAGCTTCCATTTGTGCTTCCTTTTCCCTCACTTTCTTAACTACTTCTCTAGTGAATCCCATCTCCATAGCCACTTCTTCAGCCATTTTGGATACTTTTCTTTTTCTTGTCGGTTGGGTAAACTTCTTATGAAGCTCCATATATTTCTCTTTGAAGGTGCCAAATATTGGTTCATTTGAATCCACTGATTTGGTCAAAAGGTGTTGAGAATAGACCTCAAGTGTTTGCACATCAAAATCATATCCCATTGGCAAAATCCAAACATCCTGGGCCCTACTGCCTCCATGTGGCATTGGTCCTTGTCGACAATGAAGCAGATAGAGTTTTCATACTTCTTCACCTTTTTCTTAGGAATTATTTCCCTATCCTTCATTTTGCCTTGAAAGATTTTGAAAATGATCCATAGGGAAACAGTCTGATTCTCCCTATTTCCCAATCTTTGCATGCCTTGCTTGATTTGGGTGGTCATTGGTAAGTCAAATTCCTATTGCACTCTCCCTATCCCAAGAATCTCATTCATGAAATAAAGTGCAAGACGAATGATTAGAGAACCAAATTTAAAAACATTCTTCTTATTTGATTTAATCTTCTTCAAATTGTTGAGAAGCTCTTCAAGAAGGACTGATAATAGATCATATTGTACATCCTCCTTCACCATTTGATATGCTTGTTGGCATTCATGTCAACCGATATTGCAGGTTACTGGTAGAGTGCACCAATCGGTATGAAGAAGATTGAACCGACATAAAGAAGAGAAGTTGTTCTGAGTTGACAAATGATATCACCATTATGAGGTAAGATGCAGGAGTGTGTTGGCACATTTAAGTAATAACTAGTAAGGTATAAATCAATATGAAGGTTGGTTGTTTGTTTGTGATGAAGTGGAATGTTAGATGAATCACAACAAAATCCGGTGTTCTCAACAAAAAGAATGGCATGAAGACATACCAGAAGGCAAGATGAATTGTCAGGAAATGTGTTGCCGGTAAGAGTGATTGTTCAATGCGTTGGTCATACTGGTAAGGGTGTGTACTAGTAGAAGGACTGGTCAAATTTTCAAGTTTGAACCAACTCTTTGTTAGTAAGTTAAATGTATGTTGATGTGTGCCCCGTGGAGCTAAGGTGGAATACACGTAGAGGTTAGTGAAATGTTCATCGACATGGTTGTCTGTGTAGCAGGTGGGCATTAAATGATAAAATTGCAAATCACGGGTTGATATCTGACTAATGCGGCTCGAGGAAGAATGGAGATAGAGAATGATCAGAGAGTTGAGGGATTATGTTCAAAGCATGAAATACGATTGCATACTGACCTTGCGAATGAAATTGCTGGATCATAAATGTTTCAATAGATTTCAAGGCCGAAAACCAAGGTTAGGCTTGCTATTTTTGGAAAACATGCTTTGGATAGATGAAAAACATGCGATGATTCATCTCTTTGAGACAGGTGAGTGATCCAAGGCAGATTGGATTAGATTGGGTACAAATTTGATCAGAAGAGGGAAACCCTAACTGTCCTAAGTTTGAATTAGTTTTTGGTAGGAAGCCTCAAGTTTAAAAAGATACCAACCTGAGACTGATAGGTGATGATGATCATGAATGAAAGGGAGTGGGCAAACATTGTTTGACTAAAAATAAGAAAAATTTTAAGTGATTGTGTGTAGAAGGAGAAACCGGTAAGGTGTGTGTGAACCGACAAAGAACAAAATGACAGAGGCAATACCTGGAAAAGTGTAGTCAAGTGTGAATTGTATCCAGGAGTCAAAGAAAGAGAAGTTTTAGTAGAAGATGAATAAACTAAAAGACATTGTTGTAGGGTGTGTGGAGTTCTCACAAATTGGTAAGATTGAAACCGGTAGTGTAGAGTATTGAAGGGTTGCAAAACCTCATTTGCAATAGGGAATTTATTTGTGTATTTGAATCTTCATATTGTCTTCACTAAGTAGGTTCTTAGTGCAGGAGTTGTAGCTCCTTTAGGTTATAGCCTATAAATTGATCAGGGGTTGGTGCTCCTTTGAGTCGGTGCTCATAAATTAGGGGTTGTTGCTCCTTGGGTTGGTTCCCTAAAATTGTAATCAGATCATTTTCATTATGAGTTGGATTGGAGAAGAAGATCTCCAACAACTATTCTCACTGAGGTTTTTCCCACATTGGGTTTTCCTCGTATATCTAGTGTTATGTGATGCATTATTGTGTATGTGTTATATTGAATTTATAGAAAATCCTTTCACATGCTTAGTTTGCATTATTTTGTTTACTGTTCAACACTCTGTTTGGTTTATATTGTATTGGTATATCCCTGATTAGAAAAAAAGTGTTTAAAGAAATGATTCACCCCCCTCTCAGTAATCCATTGTGTCCAACAATTGGTATCAAAGCCTAGGTGCCCTATTTTGTCAAAGCGCTCTCTAGCTTGGGTAGATCCTTTTAAGTGTTCATAATGGCAAGAAATGAATTTGCCTCCTCAAAATCTCCTATGTTTGATGTTATCAACTATGCCTTTTGGAGTAGAAGAATGGAAACCTATTTGTCCTCTCTAGGTTTTGATGTATGGATGTTGGTTGTGAATGGGTATACATTCCCTAATAATCTCCCTACTGATCCAGATGCTAAGAAGGAATATGAGAACAATGCTAAAGCTAAAAATGCCATTCTTAGTGGGTTATTTGATAATGAGTTCGTTAAGGTCATGCACTGCTCATCTGCCAAAGAAACTTGGGATAAGTTGTAGAAAATATTTGAAGGTGATGCTAAAGTCAAGGAAGCCAAGTTAAAGACATTGAGGGAATAGCTTGAGGGTTTGAAGATGAAAGATGAAGAGAAGATTGCTGACTATCTCCAAAGGATTGATGAAACAACAAACACCATTAGAGGGCTTGAAGAAGAAATAAAAGATGAGGTAGTAGTGAATAAAGTACTTAGATCTCTCACATCTAAGTATGATACAAAGGTTTCAACAATAGAAGAAGCAAAAGATCCAAAAAATTTTACAATGGATGAGCTATATGGTTCCCTATCTGCTTATGAGATGAGGACTACCGATACTGAGGCTCTGAAGAAAGAAGTTGTATTTAAAACATCAAGGAAAGGAAAAGAAGATTCTGCTCAAGATGGAACTGGTGAAGATTCTAATGATATCATGGAAAACTTTGTTAGAAGACTCAAAAGGGGTTCTGACAAATACAAAGGCAAGCTGCCCTTCAAATGTTTCAATTGTGGAAAGATTGGACATTTTGCTGCCAAATGTCCCTATAGTGATAAGAATGAAGATGATAAATCAAGTGGTAGTAGATCAATCGGTAAGGACTAGAAGAATGTCTACCAACATGGTAGAAGAGGAAACTGGAAGCAGAGCAGCCTTTACACACATGAAAATGATACCACAAATGCAGAGAGTGCCTCAGATGACTGTTGCAGTGAAGATGAAGTTAGAGAAAACCTTTTTATGGCCCAAGAGGTCCTGATACCAGAAGAAGTAGAAGAAGAAGAGAAAGAAGGAGAAGTAGATCTTGAAGTAGAACTCATCTGTGCCTTGGAAGAGTTGAAGAAAACAAGAAGAGATCTGAAGAAGGTGAAAAAAGATGCAGCTGAAGAACAAGAGGAGATGGAGAAATCTCTTGAAGAATCCAAGAAAATAATTGCAGATCTAAAACTTGAATTGGAAGAGGCCAAGAGGATCTATGAAGTTACTAGAACCGGCTTTAGTGAAAAGGAGAAGGAACATCAGAACCTAGAAGAAGAAATTGTTAAGCTCCGAAAGGAATTAAAGAAGAGAAACAATGAACTGATGATGAGAAGCAAGTATGAAAGCATCACAAAGGCCCTAGATAAAATGTTGAGCAAACAAAAGTATTCAAAGGATACCGATGGCTTAGGATTTGAAGAAGGACAAATTTCAAACAACAGAGACACATCTGGTAAGGAGACACAATTCACTTCTTCAAATGAAGGTGAAGAGAAGAAGACATTCACAGTAAGCAAGGATACTAGTAAGAAGACATATGCAGATGTTGTTAGAAACCGCCACACAAACCAGTATACACAATCAATGAACTAGAGGCCACACTCAATGTACCAACTTGCAGATCCAAGAAGAAATGTGAGAGTTGATCATGAAGGATTCATCAGAGTCAAAAACATGAAAGGAAGACCCTTGGTGAGGCATTCATTTGCAGGACCAAGGCAACCTAACCAGTATGTTCCAAACCTTCATGGTTATTCTCATCAGTGTAATAAGTTTGGTCATAGAATGGAAGATTGTAGGAAGATGAATGTAAACCCCAGTTTTGAGAGTAGAAACCCATTTGTTGCATTACAAAGTACAAATGTCACATGTTATAATTACGACGAGTTTGGTCATAAGAGTTATGAGTGTAGGAAAAATGTGCATATGTCCTACAAGAATGATTTGAATACATCTTTCAATGCCAATGTGAAATGTTACAAGTGTTAGAATTTTGGTCACATAGCAAGGCATTGTAAGTTGAGAACTGACAAGCAAAAGAAAACTGTGCCGGATTAGAACATAGAGACAAAATCGGAACACAAGATGACAAAAGAGGAGAAGAAAGAAGAAAAAATGGATTTGGATAGAGAAGGAGAAGAACAAGATAGACTCAATCTTGATTGTGCAAATTACTCTACATGTTGAAAGGAGGAATATATCAGTAGTAGATTGTGGCTGCTCAAATCACATGACCAGAGACAAGAAAAAGTTTATCAAACTTGATGATTGGTATCTTGGTTCTGTTTGGTTTCATGACAAATCCTCTATCAAGATTAAGGGTCATGGTACATTGAATATTGATGGAAAGTTCAAGGCTCATGATATGTACTATGTGGAAGGACTAAAGCATAATCTACTAAGTGTCAGTTAGATGTGTGACAAAGGGTACAAGTTCACATTTGACTCTACTAGTTGTCAGATAAGAAAGAAGAGTACCAGTCAGGTTGTGGTAGAAGGAAAGAGGACAGATGGTAATGTCTACAATCTAAAGGAATGATATGAGTCCCAATGTCTGAGGGGACAGGTTGATGAAAGCTGGTTGTGGCATTGGAGATTAGGCCAAGTGAACTTTGATAATTTGGTGAAGATAAGCAAAAACCGGTATGTAAGAAATATTCCACAAATAACTAAACCAACAAGTACTTTTTGTGATGAATGCATCAGAGGAAAGCAAATCAAAGTAAGTTGCAAAATAAAAGAGTACAATACCTCAAGACCTATGGAATTAGTACATATAGATTTGTGTGGACCCAAACGGACAAGGGATCTGACTGGTGAGAGATACTTCATGCTATCCATTGATTATTACTCAAGAATGACTTGGTTGACATTTCTGCATGACAAATCACAGGCATTTGAAAGATTCAAGATTTTCAAAAGAATGGTTGAAAATGATAGTGGATACCGGTTAAAGTGCTTAAGATCAGATTGGGGTGGAGAATATTCTTCCAATGAGTTTATTGACTACTGTGAGAGACATGGAATCCAGAGACAATATCAACAACAAGAACACCACAACAAAATGGTGTCATAGAGAGGAAGAATAGGATAGTGAAGGAGATGGCTAGAACAATGTTGAATAAGGCCAACATATCGGATACATACTAGAAGGAAGCAGTTCATACTGTTGTCTATGTTGGCATTATAATAGACAAAGGGAGATTGTTGGCATTTCAATAAGGATATTGAGAAGGTTGTTGATGAATATGGATACAACTGATCAATGATGTTTACTATCTTAATATTATTATTTTGTCATTGATGTCAAGAAATTGATTTTCTAATTAAGTATGGTGTTGCCATATCTTAAGAAGTATGATTTGATGAGTATAAAGATGTCGGTAAAAGACACAGAAAGAATGTGATGAATAAGGGGAGGAATAAGTTATTCAACGGGCAACTATTACCGAGATAGACAATGATGAGATCTTGATGTTTAGATTGTTTTGATATCCTACATATGTTATTTATTGTAAGATTAATACTATACTATGTTACCGAGCAAAGAACCTAGTCGGTAAACCTTAAGGTTATCGCTATCGGTTAATGAAGGCAGAATGTCTACTGAGTGAAGTTTAGTATTTACCGAGTTGCAACCGAGTTGTAACAAAATGGATTGAATGAATAAAAGTATTATTTAATGAAGGAAGCTGATGAGCTGGAATTGATTAAATGATTGGTATGTTGTGCATAAGTTTTGTTAAAGAATCTATGCTAAAGGAAAATCGGCAGGAAGATCTACAACTCAGATTGAACCGCAATACCCTAGCACAAGTTCCAAGAAATGTATGCAAGTTCCAAGGTGGGGTAAAAAGTTTTCAGATTGAAGGATACATTGAACCTGATCAAAGTTTGAAGATCTGATGGCTATGATTGATCATGGGAAATGTGATCAAGGAGATTAAGCAGTTGGTGAATTGTTTATAAATAAGGAACTGTTGATAAACAATGAATGCAGGCAAGTGTATGCACAGGGATGCTACATAGTTATTACTGAGCATAAAAGCTTGAAGACCTGTTTGAATAACAGAGTATAGAGCCCATCAGATGGACAAGATAAGTCCTATTGTATTGAGCAAATAAGAATCTGCTTTAGCATTTTAGATGTGAAGTTGCAGATAGATTTTTATTACTGTTATTTTGTGAAGTGACAGAAAATCTCTTAACCGAGTGGACTTAACAGACTTATTTGTAAAACCCTCTAGCAAGGTGACATTCTGATTGAGTGTTTGAAATCCTTTAACAAGGTCACTTCTAACAAGGTGAAGATCCTAATAGATCTGAGGGAAATCCCTTAACTGGGTCACATCTAGCAATGTGTTTGTAATCTTTAACAGGATTTGCTTTTAACTGAGCATACTCTAGAAGAGTATATTTCTTAGTGGGTCTGAAATCCCACAGTGGTTTTTCCCTATTTGGGTTTGCATGTTAAGTCTGGTGTTATGAGTGTTATGATGTTTATATGCTTTTGAGTTTGCATGTTTAGCAGTTTTGGTTATATTACTGAAGTATATATTACCGAGGTTGAATATGTTGTTTTTATGGAAGATTAAGTTTGTATGATTCACCCCCCCTCTCATCTTATTAGCTTGGCATCTGTACTTAACATTAAGTATTAGAACTATCAATTGGTATCAGAGCTTTGGACTTTGGAAGAAAAAGTTTAAAGGTACTCGAGGAAAAGATCCAAAGATGTATAACAAGGATGCACCGAAGCTGAACAAGTCTAGTTTCTCTACATGGCAGAAAAGGATGAAGATGCACCTATCAGGAGTTGGAGAATATGTTGTATATTATCTGGAGAATGATTTCATTACACCTAGCACCTATCCATTGACAATGAAAGAGATAAAGGCAAAGCAAGAACATATTCAAGCAATGATTGAAATAACATCTGCATTGACCGACTTAGAGTTTAATGATCTAGAAGGCTGCAATGATGCCAAGGCAATGTGGGACAAGCTCATATCTATGTATGGCAGTGATGAACATGTTCAAAGAGAAAAAGTGGATAGTTTAAGAGGACAACTTGAATCTATGAGGATGAATGAAGGTGAGAACATAACCCAGTACAGTACAAGGTTAAAGGAGATTGCCAATCAAATCAAAGGAGCAGGAGGAACCATTGAAGAAAAGGATGTAACAAGTAAGTTATTGAGAACCCTTCTACTTGCTTATGCAATCCAAGTCTCTACAATCAATGAATTGAGGTCTGTACCCAATATGCTAGTTTCTTTGGATGCTACTATTGGTAAGCTACATGCATTTGAGTTAAGTAACTTTGATAACAGTGGGTCTTTGGTAAATAAAGTTGAATCTGCATTCAGTTCTTTTCATATTGGTGAATCTAATGATTACATGAAACAAAGTATAAGTACTCTGAAGGAGATCACAGTGGAGCAAATGAAATATTTCGCAAGAACATGGAGGAAGTACACAAACTATATGAGGAAATCAGAAAGCAAGAAGATTTTGAAGCACTATTAGCTAGAAGGTTACCGAGAGGCAAAGCTAAGTATAAAGGAAAACTACCTTTGAAATGCTTCAATTGTGATAAGATAGGACATATGGCTTCTAATTGTCCTGACAAAGATTCTACTGAAAAGAGAGATTACCGAGATGACAGACATAAAGATAATCATTACAGAGGACACCGAGACTTCAAAAGAAGAGATAAAGTCATGCTTAATAGCTGATGAGGAATCCAATGATGATAAATTAGATGAAACTGATACAAAGGAAGTAGTTTATGTGGCTATCAAAGATGGATCAGATGAAGAAAGGTATGAAGAAAAAACCCTAATATCTCACATAAATACTAATGATTCTTGGATCATAGATAGTGGATGCTCACATCGCATGACAGGTGATAAACACAAGTTTGTTATATTAGAAGATTATGATGGAGGCTATGTAAGATTTGGTAATGATGCACCATGTCCAGTAAAAGGTAAAGGATCCATAACACTTCTTGACAATGCTAGATGCAATGATGTTTATTAGGTTGAAGGTTTGAAATACAATTTGCTGAGTGTAGCATAGCTAAACAATACATGATACCGAATAGAATTTCAGAAAGGAATTGTCAAAGTTCATGACAAGCATGGAAAGTTAGCTACTACTGGGACACAAACAAAAGGTAACGCATTTCACCTTGACTCAACTTGGAACAAGTGTTTGTATGCAAAGATAGATGATACCTGGTTATGGCATAAAAGGTTTTGTCATGTAAATTTTGATAATCTGATCAAAATAAACAAGAAGCACCGAGTAAGAGGTCTACCGAGTTTGGAAAAACCTGAGAATGCTATGTGCCGAGGATGCCAGATGGATAAGATGACAAGATCAAGCTTTACAAGTAAGTCCTACACTTCTAAGGGAATTTTAGATCTTGTGCACACTGATCTTTGTGGTCCTATGAATGTTCAAAGTTATTATGGTGATAAATATTTCATATTATTTGTGGATGATTACTCAAGGATGATGTTAGTTATGTTTTTAAAAGAAAAATTAGAAGCTTTTCAAATGTTTAAATGGTACAAGGCAAGAGTTGAAAATGAAATAGGAAGACAACTGAAATGTCTTAGATCAGATAGAGGAGGAGAGTTCACATCTGATGAGTTTAACTTATTCTGCAATGATCATGGTATAAAAAGACAAGTCTTTGCATTGAGAACTCCACAACAAAATGGAATAGCTGAGAGAAGAAACATATCTATTGTGGATTGTGCTAGAACCCTGATGATTGAAAAGGAAGTGCCACAAACATTTTGGAGAGAAGCAATAAGCACAACAGTTTACACCCTGAACCGAGTACAACTGAAAAAAGTAACTTTGAAGGCACCATATGAGATCTGGTATGACAAGAAACCTAATGTAAGTTAGTTCAAAATCTTTGGAAGTAGATGCTATGTACACAAAGACGATAGAAATGGCAAGTTTGATCAAAAAAGTGAAGAAGGAACATTTCTTGGTTATTCTTCTAGAAGTAAAGCATTTAAATGTTTGATCAAATCATCTAACAAAATAGTAGAAAGTGCAAATGTGAAAATTGATGAATTTGCAGAAAGAAATGATGAAGGAAACTCCAAAGAACCAGAAGATTATGATGAATTTGTCTATGTTCAACTGACAAGTCCTACCAAGAAAACTATAGAAGAAAATGAAGAGAATATCTAGTTACCGAGTGATGAAGAAGATCATACAAAGCCTACCAAGCCTGTATTAGCAAAGTATGTCAGAAGACATCATGCATCAAGTCAGATTATAGGAGATAAGGATGATCCAGTGATGACAAGGAACAAACTGAGACAGAACACATGTCTGATATCTGAATTTGAACTGAGGATAGTAAAAGAGGCATTTAACAGTGAAGATTGGATAAATGCTATGACAGAAGAGATTGATCAAATCAAGAAGAATGACACATAGACACTGGTCCCAAGACTGAAGGACAAAATTGTAATCAGTACAAAGTGGATTTTCAGAAACAAGCTGACTGAAAAAGGTGAGGTCATTCAAAATAAAGCAAGACTAGTTTGCAAAGGTTATGCCCAAGAAGAAGGAATTGATTATGGTGAGACTTTTGCACCTGTGGCAAGACTTGAAGGAGTAAGAACATTGTTGGCATATGCTGCTTAAAATAATTTCAAGGTATATCAAATGGATGTCAAATCTGCATTTCTGAATGGTATATTAGAAGAAGAAGTTTTTATTGAACAACCTGAAGGATTTGTTGAAGACAAGAATAAAGATTAGGTATGTAAATTGAACAAAGCTTTATATGGTTTGAAACAAACACCTAGAGCACGGTATGAAAGACTGCACTCTTATTTAATTAAGATTGGTTTTATAAGAACAAGTGAAAACAACAATATGTACATGAAGAATGATGAAAATGGAATACTGATCTCAGCCATATTTTTTGATGATATTATCTTTTGTGGAAATGACTCTCTATGCAAGAAATTTGGAAATGAAATGAGCAAAGAATTTGAGATGTCATTAACCGGTGAGATAAAGTATTTTATAGGTTTACAGATACTACAAATGAAAAATAAGATTTTCATTACTCAATCCAAGTACATAAAGGAAATCTTGAAGAAATTTGGAATGGAGGATTCAAAACAAGTAAGTACTCCTATGAATACCAACTGTAAACTATCAAAGAATGATGAATCTGCATCTATTGATGAGACACTTTACCGATCCATGATTGGAAAGCTACAATATGTTGTTCACAGCAGGCCAGATATAGCACATGCAGTAGGTATAGTTGCAAGATTCTCTGCAGATCCTAAGGAAACACACATGACAACAATCAAGAGAATTTTCAAATACTTGAAAGGCACTGAAGATTATGGCTTAGTATATCATAAAAGAAATGACTTTGATTTAAAAGTTTATACTAATGCTGATTGGGCAGGCAACATTGATGACAGAAAAAGCACAAGTGGAGGAGCTTTCTTTTTAGGAGAAAGACTAGTGAGTTGGCTTAGCAAGAAACAAGGATGTGTTTCATAGTCAACAACAAAAGCTGAATATGTTGCTGCAGCATTGAATTGTACCAACATAGCATAGATCAAACAACTGTTGGAAGGAATAAATGAGAAAGTTACCGAGTCAGTAACTATATTCTATGACAATAGTAGTGCCATTAACATTTCAAAGAATCCTGTTATGCACTCTAAGACAAAGCACATCTCTATCAAATATCATTATCTTAGAGAAGAAGCTCAAGAGAAGAAAGTGGTGTTGGAATATGTTAGCACAAAGGAACAAATAGCAGATATCTTTACCAAGCCACTACCAAGGGACACTTTTGAGTATCTTAGAAGTAAGTTAGGGGTCCTACCCCTATCTTCCATTCACTGACCGAGTTCGGTGAAAGCATCAATTCGATGACTCTACAAAATATCTTTTAGGAGTTGATGCCGATTTACACACTTTAGGATGTTTTCTAAAGGTGTGCAGGAAACAAATACAGGGAATACAAATTGAAGACAAAATGCTCTGACCGAGACTAAGTTGACCCATAACAGTAGGAAATTACTTCATATAGGAAGAAATTATGTTTTATTTCTTTACTTTTTGGCATTGTTGTCAAAGGGGGAGAAGACTAATGATAGGGAGAGCATTTCAGCATTTTAGAATATCACAGCTATCTGAATCAATTAGGTCAAAACAATTGGTTTTGCGAACAATGCCAAAGGGGGAGATTGTTGGCATTTCAATAAGGATATTGAGAAGGTTCTTGATGAATATCGATATAACTGATCAAGGATGTTTACTGTCTTAATATTATTATTTTGTCATTGATGTCAAGAAATTGATTTTCTAATTTAGTATGATGTTGCCATATCTTAAGAAGTCTGATTTGATGATTATAAAGATGTCGGTAAAAGACACAGAAAGAATGTGATGAATAAGGGGAGGAATACATTATTCAATGGGCAACTATTACCGAGTTAGACAATGATGCGATCTTGATGTTTAGATTGTTTTGATATCCTACATATGTTATTTATTGTAAGGTTAATACTATACTATGTTACCGAGCAAAGAACCTAGTCGGTAAACCTTAAGGTTATCGCTATCAGTTAATGAAGGCAGAATGTCTACCGAGTGAAGTTTAGTATTTATCGAGTTACAACCGAGTAGTAACAGAATGCATTGAATGAATAAAAGCATTATTTAATGAAGGAAGCTGATGAGCTAGAATTGATTAAATGATTGGTATGCCATGCATAAAGTTTGTTAAAGAATCGATGGTAAAGGAAAATCGGCAGGAAGATCTATAGCTCAGATTGAACCGCAATACCCTAGCACAAGTTCCAAGAAATGTATGCAAGTTCCAAGGTGGAGTAAAACATTTTTAGATTGAAGGATACATTGAACCTGGTCAAAGTTTGAAGATCTGATGGCTATGATTGATCATGGGAAATGTGATCAAGGAGGTTAAGCGGTTGGCAAATTGTTTATAAATAAGGAACTATTGATAAACAATGAATGCGGGCAAGTGTATGCATAGGGATGCTACATAGTGATTACTGAGCATAGAAGCTTGAAGACCTGTTTGAATAACAGAGTATAGAGTCCAGTAGATGGACAAGATAAGTCCTATTGTATTGAGCAAATAAGAATCTGCTTTAGCATTTTAGATGTGAAGTTGCAGATAGATTTTTATTACTGTTATTTTGTGAAGTGACAAAAAATCTCTTAACTGAGTGGACTTAACAGTCTTATTTGTAAAACCCTCTAGCAAGGTGACATTCTGATTGAGTGTTTGAAATCCTTTAACATGGTCACTTCTAACAAGGTGAAGATCCTAACAGATCTGAGGGAAATCCCTTAACCGGGTCACATCTAGCAATGTGTTTGTAATCTTTAATAGGATTTGCTTTTAACCGAGCATACTCTTGAAGAGTATATTTCTTAGTGGGTCCGAAATCCCACATTGGTTTTTCCCTATTTGGGTTTCCATGTTAAATCTAGTGTTATGAGTGTTATGATGTTTATATGCTTTTGAGTTTGCATGTTTAGTAGTTTTGGTTATATTACTAAAGTATATGTTATCGAGGTTGAATCTGTTATTTTTATGGAAGATTAAGTTTTTATGATTCACCCCCCCCCTCTCTCATCTTATTAGCTTGGCATCTGTACTTAACATTAAGTATCAGAACTATTAGTCTACACATCAAACTTAGCACAGTTGAGAGTGAATAGTAGAATGACTCCTTATGAGTTATGGTATGACCGGAAACCATCATTCAAGCATTTTAGAGTGTTTGGAAGTAAGTGTTTCATAAAGAGAGATGTTGATGGTTTAGGAAGTCTTGATTCCTCGAGTGATGAAGGAATATTCTTAGGTTACTCAACCAATAGTAAAGCCTACAAATGCTACAACAAGAGATTAAGAAAAATTGTTGATAGTATAAATATGAGGATAGATGAAGACCTATAGAAGAGAAAATTTGCATCAGCACCCCACATTGATGATTCAGATGTTGAGTATGAGGAACAATCTGACAATGGACCAGTGGAAGAAGCACCAAGCAAGAACCCCGACTGGTATGTGCAGAAGAACTATCCAGAAGAACAGATCATAGGAGATAAAACCAAAGGTGTGCAGACTAGAAGGAGACTTGCCCAGAACGATGATCATGTAAATTTCTTCGTCATGATAGAACTTGAGTCCAAAAGTTTTAATGAAGCTAGCAAGAGTGAGAAGTGGGTAGATGCAATGGATGAAGAGCTGAAAGAAATTGAGAAAAATCAAACTTGGGAACTTGTTCCTAGACTGACAGACAAGAATGTCATAGGTACCAAGTGGGTCTACCGGAACAAGATGAATGAAGAAGGAAAGATAATCCGGAATAAAGAAAGGTTAGTTTGCAAAGGGTATGCTCAAGTGGAAGGTATTGAATTTGAAGAAATCTTTACACCAGTTGCTAGGTTAGAGGCAATAAGGATGTTTTTAGCTTTCTCTGCCTATAAAGGATACAAGGTTTACCGAATTGGTGTCAAATATAAATTTTTGAATGGTAATCTTGAAGAAGAGGTGTATATGGAACAACGAGAAGGATATATATTAAATGACGATGAGAGCTTTGTATACCCAGAGCATGGTATTCTTGGTTAGACAAATACTTGAAAGAGCAAGGATTCCAGAAAGGGAATGCTGACAAAAACTTGTATATCAAGGTAAATGGAGATCATATGATTATAGTTGTTGTATATGTGGATGATATTATCTTTGGTGGAGACAAGGACATCATGTGCAAATAATTTGTGCATCAGATGACGATAGAATTTGAGATGTCTATGCTGGGTGAGTTGTCCTATTTTATTTGTTTGCAGATCTCACAACAGGAGAAAGGAATTTTCGTCTCACAAACCAAGTATGTTAAAGATATGTTGAAAAAGTTTCAAATAGAGGACAACAAACTGATAAGTATTCCCATGGTTACTGGTTATAAATTGAGCAAACTAGATGAGTCATCAGAAGTAGAGCAGACACTGTATAGGTCTATGATTGGTAGTCTCCTATATCTAACAACATCTAGACCAAATATAGTACAAGCAGATTGCATGGTTGAAAGATTTCAAGATGCTCCTAAACAGTCTCACTTAAATGCAATTAAGAGAATCTTTAGGTATCTGTAAGGTACAATCAGTTATGTTCTGTGATCTCCTAAGAAAGGATAATTCTCTTTGCAGGCTTATACTGATGCAGATTGGGCAAGATGTATTGATGATCGAAAGAGTACAAGTGGAGATGATTTCTACATAGGAGACCAGTTAGTATCAAGGCAAAACAAGAAGCAAGATTCAATGTCATTATCTACTATTGAGGCCGACTATATAGCAACTGCTACATGTTGTTCATAGGTATTGTGGATGAAGCAGACACTGAAGGGCATACAGGTGGAGATACTGAAACCTATTCTAATCCAGTGTGATAAATCAAGTGCAATCAACATCTCTAAGAATCCAGTAATGCACTCAAGAACAAAACACATTGCAATCAAGTATCACTTCTTGAGGGAGAAGGTAGCAGACAAGGAGGTCATAGTAGAGTATATTCCAACTGGTGAGCAGATTGCTAACATATTTACCAAGCCACTTCCTTTGGGAACATTTGAGTACTTGAGACAAAAGATGGGAGTTGTCCCACCATCAGGAAACACTTAAATGTGTAGGGAGATGTATGGTTCAAGGGGTGTCAACAATTGTTATTATCTTATGACTCTTGAATCATGAAGCATGGACACAAGGGGGGAATGTGTCCTACCATTTTAAGGAATGAGTTGTATTTGTTGGAATCCAATAACACTAAGAGGGGGGGGTGAATCAGGGTTATACCAGAATGATCAATTTTAGCCTTATTAAAACATGCATACACCAACTAGTATACCGATACATACAAAATTGAAAGAAGTAAAGAAACCAATAAGCCAATCACATAAATGAGAATCATAAAACACAAAATTATACGTGGAAAACCTCAAAGAGGAAAAACCATGGCGCAATTTGTGACCCACAATATCAATCCACTAGCCATATGAAGAAATATTATAAATATAAGGGGTCTGCACTTGCAGGAAGGCTTACAACCTAGAGCACGCTACTCAATCATAAATGGAGCCTCACTGATTACATATAAATCCAGACTACAATCTTGAGAAGTGTTGAACTACTAAGATAACATCTTCTATGCCAAAATATAGTTTCACTTTAATCTGTCTGTTCCAGTCTGAAATCCTAAACCCTTTACCAGAATAACCCTTACATAAATATCCTCACATACATAATCTCTCTGATATATTTTGCATCTCCTTCATTATCTCCTTCCAATTACATATTCACATGATGATGATATCAAAATGATCTATCAAACTGACCTAGATACCCTATACAACTTACCAAGCCTTATGTCGACTTACAAAGGTATATACAATATCAAATTACATGTCGGCTGGATAACATAAATAGATGAATATAAAAATCAATTCTCTATGTTGGATCCAAGATATGTCAGCCTCCAAAACCGATAAGCATATTTTAAACCAGATCGACCTGCATTGCTTGTAACCAAAGAAATCCTTATGTCTTGCAGATGTCGGTTTAGTGTCTGTGAAGTGCCTGCCGATACACAACTAAACCAAAACATGAATCCAAAACAAGATACCATGTTGCCATCAATGACAACATAGTGAAACCAACCAATTGAATGCCAATTGCCAAAATATTAAGGTGGGAGAGAAACTGGTACAGAAAGATTGGAGTCTAATAGTATGATTGGTGTTTGACTAAGGTTCTCTTTGCCATTGCTATCAAAGGGGGAGAGAAACCGGTACATAATGTGTTGAGATCAATGCCAAAGGGGGAGATTGTTGGCATTGAAATGTCATTGATGTCAATCAATATTATAGGTTATTGGTAGACTGTGTCAACCAATATGAAGAAGATTGAACCGACATAAAGAAGAGAAGTTGTTCTGAGTTGACAAATGATATCACCAATATGAGGTGAGATAAAGGAGTGTGTTGGCACATTTGAGTAATAACCGGTAAGGCATAAATCGATATGAAGGCTAGCTATTTGTTTGTGATGAAGAGGCAGAATGCTAGATGAAACAACACCCAGTGAGCTGAACAAAAAGAATGACATGAAGACATACCAGAAGAAAAGATGGATTATCAGGAAATGTGTTGCCGGTAAGAGTGATTATTCAGTGTGTTGGTCATACCAGTAAGGGTGTGTATCAATAGAAGGACTCGTCAAATGTTCAAGTTTGAACCAACTCTTTGTCAGTAAGTTGAATGTATGTTTATGTGTGCCTCGTGGAGCTGAGGTGGAATACATGCAGAGGTTAGTGAAATGTTCATCGACATGATTGTCTATGTAGCAGATGGACATTAAATGATAAAATTGCAAATCATGGGTTGATATCTGACTAATGCGGCTAGAGGAACAATGGATGATAGAGAATGATTAGACAATTGAGGGATTGTGTTCGAAGCATAAAATACGATTGCAGATTGACATCGAGAATGAAACTAGTGGATCATAAATGTGTCAACATATTTCAAGGATGAAAACAAAGGTTGGTCTTTCTATTTTTGGACAACATGCTTTGGATAGATGAAAATTGCGTGATGATTCATCTCTTCGAGGTAGGTGAGCGATCGAAGGCAAATTGGATCAGATTGGGTACAGATTTGATTGGAAGAGGAAAACCCTAACCATCCTAAGTTTGAATTAGTTTTTGGCGGGAAGCCTCAAGAAAGATGCTGACTTGAGACTAATAGGTGATGATGTTGGTGAATGAAAGGGAGTGGGAAAATAATGTTTGAGTAAAAATAAGAAAAATCTTAAGTGATTGAGTGTAGAAGGAGAAACTGGTAAGGTGTGTGTGAACCGACAAAGAACAAACCGATAGAGCAGTACCTAGAAAAGAGTAGTCAAGTATGAATTGTATCCAGCAATCAAAGGAAGAGAAGTTTTAGTAGAAGATGAATCAACTAAAAGACATTGTTGCAGGGTTTGTGGAATTCTCACAGACCGGTAAGATTGAAATTGATAGTGCAGAGTATTGAAGGGTCACAAAACTTTATCTGCAATAGGGAATTTATTTGTGTATTTGAATCTTCATATTGTCTTCACTAAGTAGGTGCTTAGTGCACGGGTGGTAGCTCCTTTAGGTTGTAGCCTATAAATTGATCAGGGGTTGGTGCTCCTTTGAGTCAGTGCTCATAAATCAGGGATTGGTGCTCCTTGGGTTGGTGCCCTAAAATTGTAATCAAATCATTTTCATTATGAGGCTATATTGGAGAAGAAGATCTCCAACAACTATTCTCACCGAGGTTTTTCCCACATTGGGTTTTCCTCGTATATCTGGTGTTATGTGATGCATTCTTGCTTATGTGTTATATAGAATTTATAGCAAATCCTTTCACACACTTAGTTTGCATTATTTTGTTTACCGGTCAACACTCTATTTGGTTTATATTGTACCGATATATCCCTGATTAGAAAAGAAGTGTTTAAATCACTGATTCACCCGTCTCTTAGTGATCCATTATGTCAAAGAATGCTACATAAATTTTTGTGCCAGAGATAGAATTCTGTCTGCTAGACTGGTAAACTTTATATCTGATGATCATGGAGGCAAATTTCACATCATGTTCCAAAATATCATCAATTATCATAGATCTGTTATCAAATTGCACACCAGTTACCTTTGTAATAGTTGCATTGGATGCCTTCCTTAGATTAGGTTTGTCACCGATTCAATGCACACATGTGACTGTATAAATGGGCTTCTTTCTTATCTTGTATGGTTTGTCCAGCCAAATAAACTCATCGTGCACATGGCTTAGAATGTATCTCACTTACTCACCTTCATTGAACAATGAGAAGTGAACACATTGCATGAAACCCTTCCTTTGTAACTGTTGGGTCTCAAATCAACAGATTGGATAGGTTCTAAGGAAATGCCAACTCCTATGATCAAACCCTCCAATTTACTTGGCCAACTTATAGAGTGAACCTATTTGGTTACTAACTCTCTCACTTTAGGCTCTGCAGGACCTAGGCGGGTATACCTACTCACTAGTTGTTCCTTCAACTAATGCTTTTTATAGCGGATTTAGTGTCTTAATCTGATATCTCCTAGTCTCAGAATGGCATAAGTTTCTTAAACAGACTGATTTCAGATGTGTGTATTGATCTATGTATCTTACAAAAGTATATATGTTATACTTTGGCTAAATTACCTACTATACCTACTCTACTAATCCTAATGCTTAAAGGTAAAGGGTAACTGGTATGGTTAAAGGGTTTGTTTACAAATGATTAGTGCCTTTCCTCCTATTTGGGTTACAGAGTCTTATATTTCTTCAGGACTTATTGTGTAAACTTATGAGACAGTTTTTAATCCCACCACCTCTCGATGAGTCTATCAGTTGCTGTTTCTTATGAGCTCTACTTCAATGTCTATATTGTAAACTGCTTGAATGAATTTAACCCTAACTTTTAAGAGACCATCCAAGGAAGAAATACAAGGAACAATTACAATTCACGAGTAAATATTTTTTATCCAAATCTACAATATAAAACACAAAATTTTACTGGAAGAACACGAATAACCTTATCCACTTTTAGATAATATCATAAGCAACTGCCTTCTAAAAATATGTTAACTCTCAACACGTATGAAAAAGAAAATGCAACTGGTTATTTTTTATAAAAGGTTTAAAAGTACAAAATTGCCTCCACCTCTTGTATCTCTCCCCTCTCTCCCTCTTTACATTTTACATCACACATATATATGTGGTTGAATGGTTTCCATACCCCTTTGGGTGAAAAGACACCCCCCTTTTAAATAAAAATAATTCCAAATCCCGAAATTGCCTTAGCTTATGTAATTAATTGTCACTTTACAAGTTGTTTAGGCATATTAGAGGTATTATAAGGCTATTTTATGGGTATATAATGGATAAATGGTCTTTAAATGATGTAAATACCCCCTTTGGTGCTTCACAATCCATTTTTTATGCCCATTATTGTGTTTATGTTATGGTTTCATATTGTGCAACAAATATAAAACATATTACTTGTACCTATTCAATATATATATATATATATATATATATTTAGAATTTTTCTCATTTCTTGTCTTGGAATCTGGAATTCTAAAAATTGCAAAATTTAGGGTTCCGACAGTAACTATGCATACTCCGATTTGAGGTTTCCATCTTTGTCCTGGAGGTGTTTATTATAGATTGCTAGGATCAACTAATTTCTAGTCTCCTCAATGTTGCAGCGAATATAGGCTCTCAAATCATCAATATATGGAACTCTATATGGTATGAATGAGAAAGCACCGATTAGATTGTCCTCAATTGACTTAAATGGATTTTTTTTGAATTGCAACCTTTCTCTTTCAAAAACCACAACTACCAAAGGCATATTAACAAAAGAAGATTTCATTTCGAGAAATTTACGGTTCAAAATATGCTTATGTAAATACCTCTTGTTCCTGATGGATGCACAATAATCTTTGTTGGATCACCTCAAAGCTTTTGATCACCTTGGAAACCGGTTCACCTTTCTCTACTGCTTCAACCCTTAGCTCACAATGTGAGAAATGGTTCATATTTGTCATTTTTAACCTTGCAAATCCTAATTTTAAGTTGACATAAATGCACTAATAAGGCTCAACCAGATGCCATGTTGTACATAAACCATTTAACTGTATTTAAAGATCGACATGAAGACTTCTGGATAATCATCTGCAATCAACCATGATTGATCACAGATCTCTCTAGGGAGTTCTACAAGATTTTGTATGAAAATGCCACCCCTAAGGCCAAAATCCTTAGTTACCAAATTAAGATCCTACACCAGATTCAGGTACAAATCCATTGTCTGCCTTGGATTTATATTTTCTAACCCACATCTTTTCATGCTTGTTCTTTATCTCTTCTACCTTTTCTTTACCTTTCTCATCTGATTTTCCTTTGTTTATTAGATCATTATTCATGCTTCTACAATACTTTGCAATGTGACCAAGCTTGTTGCATGCATGGGAAACAACACTTCTCTACATAGGGTTTAAAATTCATCTAATTTGATCTTATCCTACATTGGTTAGAGATATGTCCAAACATTCCACAAGCATAGCATTTCTTGTTCTGAAAATTCTTTATTACTGCTCTACACATATTGGACTTGTGACCAAAATTATTGCATATGAAATACTAACCGGTAAAGGTAGGGCCATTGTTCATATTTCTCATTCCATTATTCATCCTACTTCAGTATTGAATTTCCATATGACCAAATTTATTGCAAGTAAAACATCTACCATTGAATTTATAGGCATTAGGCTATCTTACCAGAGGATTCTTGTTCTTAGGCTTTGCATTGCTCTATCCGAAATCAAAGGATTCACCTTTTTCATATCCAAGTCCTCTCATGTCCTTTCCATGTCTTTGAATTTCCAGCATCTCATCAAGCCTTGTTGAGCTAGCATTGAATTTGTCTTTGTATTCATTTGCAGTAACAAGTTCATCTCTTAAGGCAACAATTTGTCTTTCAAGTTCTTGACCATTGTTTCTTTATTGTGTCAACTCAATATTCAACTGATCATTCTCCTAGGTAATCCTAAAGCATTCATCTATTGTGGCCTTCAATGATTGAGTCAAGATTTCTTCATTTTTCTTCCATTATTCAATCTCCTTAGTTAGCTTCATCACAATGGATTGCATCTCATTCTTTAATACAACATTATCTCTAGCAAGCTTGCCACATTCATCAGACTTGTACTAATTCCCAATGCTTTGTTCTTCTTTCTCCTTCAATTTGTCCATCATTTATTTCCTCTTATCTCTTGAAGTGTTCACTTGATCCTTGTGTTGGTATTTTGGTATGGTTTTGTCATTGATGTCAACACCTACTAAAACAATAGCACTTTGGAGATCCAGCAACATTCACCGGCAAGCAAGTAACTACTGCACAGTTACTGGTATATGGTTCACCGGAAGGATATAATGATCACCGACACTTGGAATGATATGGAAGACACTTGGTAATGTTGAAGACATCATGTGGATAATTTGTTTTGAAGAATTAATCATTGGTATATTCATATTTGCATATTTTCTTTTACTGGGAAATAGGTCCAGGGTTACCTAGGGTTACACTGGCAGGTTTATCTTTTCTAGATCACCATGGCATGCTATCGAGATGATTAATTATTGTTGTAAATGCTTTAAGCTGACATGTTCAATCGGTTATTGCATTAGATATTATATTGTTTGTAAATTTTTTTTTCTTGTAGAGCCGACCTACTAAAATTGGTCTTAGGTTATGGTATAAATGTAAGATCTTATTTGTAAGATCGAATGTGGAAAGCGAAAAAAGAATTATGAGAAGGTATATGTGAGATTAAGCAGAGCTATACATGAAGATATCATTTGAAGGTGAAGCTAGGTTTTTGTGGAAGCATATCAGCATTACACCAGTACTGAATCCAACATATGAAGATGCTATTTTGTACAGTACATTATTATTGGATTTAACCATCCAATTGTAGTCAGTATGACTCCCTTTTTGTGATTGAGCAGTGAGCTCTAGGCTGTTGGCCTTTTTGAATGTGTAGACCCCATTTATGTACACTTACTATCTACAGTAGTATCATCTGATTATGGGTAAGGTTTCCCACCATGGTTTTTCCCCTTACAGGGTTTTCATGTACAAATATTGGTGTTATGGGTTGTGGATGACTTTGTGTTTATGTTTCATGCATTAATCTTTACCGGTATAGCAATTAACTGTTAACATTGTCTATCGGCATACTTAACTGGTATACTGATATTAAGCATTAAGTTGGGTAAGTTGTTTTTAGTTTGAATATATTTGACAACTGATTCACCCCCCTCTCTTAGTTGTCTCCAGGACCTAACAATTGGTATCAGAGCCTAGTCCTCTTTTTGTAGAAGTTTAACAACTTGAGGAGATCCAATATCTACTAATTATTTTAGGAAGGACAGTCCTAAACTTGATGGAACCAACTATGGGATATGGAAGATCAGAATGGAGACACATCTGAATTGCATTGGTAAAGACATCTGGGAAGTTACAAAGAAAGGTTATACTATTGTTGTAGCTGGTCAACCCAGTCCAACTACCTTAGCTAAAGATGAGGAGAATGATTGCAAAGCAAGAGAAGCACTTTTGAGTGCATTATCAGATCAACAAATCATGGGATTATCAGATAGGTCTACTCCTAAAGCTATTTGGGATCATTTGGAAACACTGAATAAAGGAGATTCCACATTCAAGATTGCAAAACTTGAAAGCTTCCGAGTTAGGTATGAACATCTGAAAATGGAAGAAGATGAAAGGATTTATGCTTTTATGGAAAGAGTAAATGAAAGTGTTTTGGTATTAAATGTTGTGGAGGAACCTTGAGTGAGGATGGAATTGTTTCAAAAATTTTAAGAGGATTGCCATCAGCATATAAAAATGATGGTTACTGCTATAAATGAGTTGAGAACAATGCCTAATACATCAGTAACTAGGGATACATTGATTGGAAAACTTTTAGCTTTTGAAATTGAGGAATTTGGTCCTGTTGCTACTATAAAGACAGATTTGGCCTTTAAAGCATCAACATCATCTACTCCATCATTTGACAAATCAGATTGGAAAGCCTTTTATGTAAGAGAACTTGAAGAAACTAGGAAGGAGAATGAAGAACTTGGAGAACTTGAAGCACTATTTGCAAGGAAATTGCCTAAAGGTCTAGTTGGAAGTAAGTATGAAGGTAAAGCACCCTTTAAATGTTTTAACTGTAGTAAGATTGGTCATATGGCTTTGAGATGCCTTGATAGACATGCTAGACTAAGAGAAGAAGCTAGAAGAGCATACAAGCCTAATCTTGAATATCAGAGATACAAATTTAAGAAGAACAAAGACAAATCTTGTTACATTGCTGATGAAGGTGTGACTGATGATTCTGATGAGGATCTAGCAGACAATGGATGGGTTTTTTGTTGCTATAACAGAAGATCAACCGGCACCTATTGCTCAACCAGTAGAACAAGCCCTAGCAGCTAAAGTTGAAGTAAAGGATGAATGGATCATTGACTCAGGATGCTCACATCATATGATAGGAGACAAAGGTAAATTCTTGAACTTTCAAGAATACAATGGAGGTTTAGTAAGATTTGGAGATGACAAAGCTTGTTCAATCAAAGGTAAGGGTACAATATCTCTTTATGGTAAGCATAACACTGACAATGTCTACTATGTTGAAGGATTAAAGCATAATCTTTTAAGTGTTGGTCAATTGGTTGAGAAAGGATTTCAGTTACAATTTAAGAATGGAAAATGCAAAATCATGAATAGAACTGGTTTAGAAATTGTAACTGGTAATCAGACTAGAGGTAATATCTTTCATTTGAATAACAGTGAAAAGGCATGCTTGATTGCACATATAGATGAATGTTGGTTATGGCATAAGAGACTCTGGCATGTAAACTTTGATTGCATAGTAAAGATTAGTACTTCTAAGGCAGTTAGAGATCTACCTAAAATTGTCAAACCTCAGAATACAATTTGTAAGGAATGTCAATTTGGAAAACAAGTTAGAGCTAGTTTCAAAAGTATTCCAGAAAAATTCAATAATGCTCCTGATTTGATTCACATTGATTTATGTGGTCCAGCTAGAACTAAAAGATTACAAGGTGATAGATATTTCATGCTAATTATTGATGATTATTCTAGAATGTGTTGGGTTACTTTTCTCAGAGAAAAATCAGAAGCACTTGGAAAGTTCAAACTATTCAAAGCAATGGTTGAAAATGAAACCGGTAAGAAAATCAAATGTTTAAGATCAGATCAAGGAGGTGAATTCACATCTAAAGACTTTAATACATTCTATGAAGTGAATGGAATCAGAAGACAGCTATCAGCACCTCAGACACCACAGCAGAATGGAGTTGTTGAAAGGAAAAACATAACTATCTTGGATGCAACAAGAAGTATGTTATCTGAAGTAAATTTACCACATGTGTATTGGAGGGAAGCAGTCAGCACAACGGTCTATACATTCAACAAAGTTCACATCAAAGGTGAAACCGGTAAGACCCCTCATGAACTATGGTTTGGTAATACTCCTACTCTTAAGTATTTTAGAATTTTTGGAAGTAAATGTTATATTAGAAGAGATGAGTATATTGGAAAATTTGATACTAGAAGTGATGAAGGAATATTTCTTGTTTATTCATCTAAAAGAAAGGCATACAGATGTTTTAACAAGAGATTGCAGAAAATTGTTGAGAGTACAAATGTAAAAATTGATGAACAATTCAGAGGAACTTCAAGGTTTATAGACTCTAAACTGGCAACAGAAATTGTGACAAATGAACCTACTCTAAATCCACCAGTACAGAATGAAGATCCATTTACCTTGGTACCATCTAAGGATTCCATAGTAATTGAAGAACAACAGTAAACTAAGACACCCCGATATGTAAGATTGAATCATTCTGAAGATCAGATAATTGGAAACAAATTTAAAGGAGTTATGACAAGAGGAAGATTGTGAAATGAAGAGGTATGTCCTATTTCTCAAATTGAACCATCATCTATTAATGAGGCATGTGAAGATAAATTTTGGATTAAAGCTATGGAAGAAGAATTAGAACAAATTGAGAAAAATAATACTTGGACACGAGTTCCCTGACCTAAAGATAAAAATGTAATTGGAACAAAATGGGTATTCAGAAACAAACTTAATGAAGAGGGTAAGGTTGTCAGAGATAAAGCAAGACTAGTGTGTAAGGGATATTCTCAGAAAGAAGGAGTTGATTACAATGAAACCTTTGCACCGGTAGCTAGAATTGAGGCAGTCAGATTATTCTTGGCTTTTGTAGCACACAAGAACTACAAAGTTTATCAAATGGATATTAAATGTGCATTTTTGAATGGAGATCTTGAAGAGGAAGTCTATATTGAACAACTTGATGGATTTTTTTTGACAAATGACAATGATATGGTTTGCAGGTTAAGAAAAGCTCTGTATGGACTGAAACAAGCCCCAAGAGCTTGGTATGCAAGATTGGATAAGTATCTTTTAAAGATTGGTTTTACTAAAGAAAATGTAGATAACAATTTATATTACAAAATAACTAATGATGATATCTTGATTATAGAAGTGTTTGTTAATGATATAATCTTTGGAGGAGAAGATGGATTATGTAAGGAATTTTCTATTAAAATGCAACAAGAATTTGAAATGTCTATGATTGGAGAATTAAAATTCTTTTTAGGATTGTAGATTTCACAGACTGACAAAGGTATATTTTTGAGTCAATCCAAGTACTTGAAAGAGTTACTAAAGAAATTTGGGATGGAAAACTCTAAACCGGTAAGCACACCTATGACTACAAATGACAAATTATCTCAAAGGGATGAATCTACACCTTTTAATCCAACTAGATACAAATCTATGATAGGAGGTTTACTGTATTTGACACAAACCAGACCTGATATTATGAATGTAGTATGTATTGTTTCTAGATTTCAAAGTAGTCCTAGAGAAAATCATGAATCAGCAGTAAAAAGGATTTTCCGGTACTTACAAGGCACTACAAATCTTGGATTATGGTATCCTAGAGATGAAAATTTTGATCTATGTGCATACACAAATGCAAATTGGGCAGGAGATATGGATGATAGAAAAAGCACCATCGGCGGAGCATTCTTTCTTGGAAAGAGATTAGTTTCTTGGTTGAGTAAGAAACAGAGTTGTACATCTTTATCAACAGCAGAATCAAAATATGTTGCAGCAGCAACTAACTGTACACAGGTACTATGGCTTAAGCAAATGTTGAAAGACATAAAGGTAAAATGCAAGGAACCTATTACTATATATTGTGATAACACTGTAGCAATTGATATATCTAAGAATCCGGTATTACATTCTAAAACAAAACATGTTTCTATCAAACTGAATTTTCTAAGGGAAAAAGTTGAAGAAAAAGAGATAAAACTGGTTTATGTGAATATTAAAGAACAACTTGCAGATATTTTCTCAAAACCTTTGCCTAACGAGACTTTTGAATATCTCAGAGATCAGCTTGGAGTCATACCACCACCGGTAGAGACTTAGATAGTTGATGATTATCATCAACCGACAAAATTTACAGAGAAATCTTTTACTCCGGTCTTTGATGGGGAAGCTACTTCTCAGGGGGAGTAGTTGGTATATTGAATTGATTGGTATTTTGTATATGAACTTGATTTTATTATTGTAACTTTGGCATTTGATGTCAAAGGGGGAGAGATATCTATGGAAAAACACATTATATTTTAAGAGAACTTTGGATAACACATGTTGCCCCTAGGGGGAGAGATTGTTGTTTGGGAGAGACTATTACTCTTTGTATTCTGGTTATGATCTTTTTGGAGATTGTTGGTTTTTGGCATGTTTGTTTTGGCACTTTGATGGTTTTTCCATCTTGTGTTGCCATCAATGCCAAAGGAGGAGATTGTTGGTATTTTGGTATGGTTTTGTCATTGATGTCAACACCTACTAAAACACTAGCACTTTGGAGATCCAACAACATTCACTGGCAAGCAAGTAACTACTCCACAGTTACTGGTATATGGTTCACCAACAGGATATAATGATCACCAGTACTTGGTAATGTCGAAGACATCATGTGGACAATTTGTTTTGAACAATTAATCATTGGTATATTCATATTTGTATATTTTCTTTTATCGGCAAATAGGTCCAGGGTTACCTAGGGTTACACCGACAGGTTTATCTTTTCCAGATCACCATGGCACGCTATCGAGATGATTAATTATTATTGTAAATGCTTTAAGCCGACATGTTCAATTGGTTATTGCATTGGATATTATATTGCTTGTAAAATGTTTTTTCTTGTAGAGCCGACCTACTAAAATTGGTCTTAGGTTATGGTATAAATGTAAGATCTTATTTGTAAGATCGAATGTGGAATGCGAAAAAGAGTTGTGAGAAGGTATATGCAAGATTAAGCAGAGCTATACATGAAGACATCATTTGAAGGTGAAGCTAGGTTTTTGTGGAAGCATATCAACATTACACCAGTACTGAATCTAGCATATGAAGATGCTATTTTGTATAGTACATTCTTATCAGATTTAACCATCCAACTGTAGTCAGTATGACTCCCTTTTTGTGATTGAGCAGTGAGCTCTAGGCTGTTGGCCTGTTTGCATGTGCAGACCACATTTATGTACACTTACTATCTACAATAGTATCATCTGATTGTGGGTAAGGTTTCCCACCATGGTTTTTCCCCTTACAGGGTTTCCACGTACAAATGTTGGTGTTATGTGTTGTGGATGACTTTTTCTTTTATGTTTCATGCATTAATCTTTACCGGTATAGCAATTAACTGTTAACACTGTCTACTGGCATACTTAACTGGTTTACCGGTATTAAGCATTAATTTGGGTAAGTTGTTTTTAGTTTGAATATATTTGACAACTAATTCACCCCCCCCTCTCAGTTGTCTCCAGGACCTAACACCTTGAAGTCATTAATGAAGTCTTTAGCTGCATTCAAATTTTTCTTTAAGAAACTTATCTCATTTCTTGCTGCATGAATATCCTTAAGAGCTACACAAAGATATCTCTGCAAACTAGAATCCATTAATTCAATCTTCCAGACCTTCCTCAAGTGGTTAGGCTTCCTCGAAGCAAATAGGATTTGATATCAATTATTGAAACTAAGGATCACTGAGGGGGCGATGAATCAATGATCTACCAACAAACAATTTTTTTGACATAATCTCAAACCATCGGAAGCATATGCAAGAAAGTAAGATTCATAAACACGAGGCAATCAAGCAAATAATCATAACACTAGGATTTTTTACATGGAAACTCAAATGGGAAAAACCAAGGCAAGATTTGAACCCACAATATTATTCTACTATGGCCAGTAGCAAAACAATATTAAAAAGAGGGGAATGCACTTTGCATTCGGGCAAACTGCCTAGAGCTTACTGCTCAATTACAATAAGAGCTTCAACCTCGAAAGGATCATTTCCTTAAAAATCATTTACAATGATGAATTACAATGAATGAAATCCAAAACGGCATCAAAAAATTATCGGATGAGTTATGGTTAAGCACAAAAGTCTGACTGTATCTGCTCTACAACTCTACTCTATTTTCTATCTCAGTCAGCTACCACATCAAGAATGCGCATTTGAAACTGCTCTAAAAGGGATTTTCGATCACTAATCGCTCATACTACTTCATACCATAGGTCAAAAAGATCTTTTACACCAGTCTTATATATCCACAACCACAAACAAAACATTTATCAAGTCAGCTTGTAATGTAATGTGTAAACATGAGTCGACTTGAACCAAATTACCCAAAAGATGATAAAATGATTTCTATATGTCGAATCTATCATCCCATGCATGTATCTCACCACCACAATCACCAAAAAGATTCCAGACAAAAACTACTTTGCTTAGCCTAATTTATAGGAGACAGATTACCAATTACTGTGTGTGTGAAATTTTGAGAAGCTGCAAAGGCACAAACACTTCAATAAACCATTATTTGCATGGGTTAGTTAATAAAAAATGACAAAATGAAATCCATTGCAAGTCGGTTTATTGCCTACTAGAAAGTGTGAGTGTGGATGGCTCTCAGATTGCTAAGCTATCCAGTGACTAGACTACACTCAAATGAAGCATGCATGCAACTAGGCCAATGCAAGATTAATCATTAAATGCAAGATTGAATGAAAAATTAATTAATTAAGTGAAATGAGATTATCAAGGTAAATGATCAAAGCTCTAAATGAAGCTAAGTAGATTATATGCAATAAATTGAATCTAGAAAAGTGAAAATGAATCTAAGCTAATGAACTAGAAATCTAAATGATTCTAAGATTAAATGAAAGCTAAATGAAAACTAAGTTGATTGATGAATTAACTATGCAAAGCTTCTTCAAAATTTCCTTGATAACCCACAACACAATATTAGCATAATAACGATGTAAAATTCTCGGATCCTGATTCAAGAATGAGAGCCTAAATTTATAGGAAAATCAAGAGGGAGACCAAAGATCAGGATTGATCTTTAATGAACGGTCAAGATCGATTCGAAGGAAGCACAATCCAAGTGAAATGATTTAATTGGACAATTTAATTCCATTTTGGAGAGATAAGATTGAGTTCAAATTAGCAACTTAGCAATTAAATCCTCTTTCTTGATTTGTTTCCTTTTTTTATTATTTGTGTCAATTTTTTTTTCTTTTTAAAATTAAATCCTCTTTCTTGATTTGTTTCCTTTTTTGAAGATTTATGACAATTTTTATTTATTTTTCAAATTAAATCCTCTTTCTTGATTTGTTTCTTTTTTTTGAAGATTTGTGGCAATTTTTATTTATTTATTAAATATGCAAAATATATTTAATTAAAGAAATGAGATATTTGATTTTAAAAAGATTTTCTATTTTGAATTTTGAATTTTGAATTTGATCAATTAATTAAATGAGAATTTAATTAATTGTGATTGCCATGTTGCATTTTTATACCTTAGGAATTAATTAATCAGGTTGTCATGATTGATTTAAATTGATTATTTGATTCAGGACCTTGATGAATTTTATTGAATTCAAGCACATTAGTTGAGATTAGGGGCTCATGGTTTTGGATGACCATTTTTCGGGTATTACATTTGTCCCTCTTTGAATTGATGTGCGAGCAGCACATTGATTCAACGAACAATTGATGTCTGTGAGATATCCGTTCAGAACTTGATTGATCACAAACCAGATGAAGAGCGAGGTATTTAGTTTGTTTTGAAGCGATGAAACTGAACAAACTAATTGAAAGCGATAGCAATCCCAGACTTGATTGAACTAGGACCGATGAAGAGAAAAGATACCGAACCTGAACTTGATGGATCAAGAAGCGGATCTTACTGATCTAGAACTTGATTGAACTAGACATAGTAAGCGAAGATAAAACCGATCTTAAACTTGATGGCTCAAGACACGATGAGAGAAGATAAGATGTCTAGCTTGATTTGATGTGATGAAACTGAACACCTGCTTAGATTGAGCGTACGATCAAAGATACTCTTTGAACCCTTGATTGAGTTTAAATGAATAATTAGCTTGAAAAAAAGCGATGAAACTAATGAATACTAAGAGGGGGGGTGAATTAGTATGCCAAAAATATTTGCACTAAAACACTTACATAGTCTAAAGATAAACCGGTAAAGCAGTCTGATAATCAAACCGGTTATCACATATACAAACCAAAATGCGAATAAAACATTCACCCACAAAAGCAATACAGCCATAGCACAAGATATTTGACGTGGAAACCCAACTGGGAAAAACCATGGTGAGATGGAACTCACAAGTCATTATCTGTAGAATAGAAACCAGACTGGTTAAGGTCTTACAATGTTCTTCACTAGAACAGATCCTATTAGGAATCTCAATCTCTGTTAGGAGATAAGTCCAATTAAAGACTACCTTGTTAGAGGATTTTAGATTCACATGTGTGAACCACCTTGTTAGAGGATTTTACAAAGGCTTTGAGGCCTACCCGGTTAAGGGCTACAAACTTGTCAAAGATGTGAGTAATCAACAAGTGTTTGATCTATCTACTAGCACAAATTGCTTGGTTAGATCCAGTATTTCTCATAGCTAATGCATTCCAACGTTACTTCAGACTCCTCTATCTCTCTTAGTTACAACTCGATCTTCTCTGATAAGATCTCTCTCCACTTCCACCTTAAACCCTAGCTCAACATAAACCCTATTCGCAACTTCTCCAACCACTCAAAAGCCTAGACATGATGTCCTTTTAAAGGAATCTGATTTCATGTCAGTCCAATAGGATTACATTACAATTTCCTAGGTTCAGTGAATCTAGAGATACTTAGTAACACAACACAAGAATCACCGTCAATGTGTCGGCACCATCAAACAATCATTGGATTGGTAACTCATCACAAAATGCCGGTTGGTAACTCATCATAGAGTGTTACCGGTTCATACAAAATGCCGGTTGCTGGTTTGACAAAAATGAAGACTGGTAAGAATGTGTTGTGCCACTTTGCTTCCTCGTACTGCTTGTGATCTGCGAACTGCTTGGGGTCGATATGCCGCTTTAGATCGGGAAACACATTCTACAAAATCACCACTAGTCTAAAGACTAGAAAACAACATACCAGTTGAGCATGAGCTCGTACATATAAAGGGGATCTCAATACAAGTGTGCATCAATGATAATCACAACATTAACATCAAAAATGCCAACAATCTCCCCCTTTGGCATTGATGGCAACACTTAGGAAAATAAAATTTTGACATCTAAGTGTTTTACAACAAAAACTTGCCATTAACAAAATTGCTCCCCCTAAGCATATACACTATCCCTTAATCAACAGAGTGTATAGCAATTTTGCATTCAGAGCATAATCATCAGAGCATATAGCATATATCACAGCATATATCAAAATTTCAAAACAGATACTTTTCCCTCTGATATACTTCTCCCCTTGATATATCAAAATTTCAAAATTTAAAGACCACCAAAATTTTAAAACCTTCTCCCCCTGATATATCAAACTTTCAAAATTTAAAGACCACCAAAATTTTAAAACCTTCTCCCCCTGATATATCAAAATTTCAAAATTTGAAGACCACCAAAATTTTAAAACCATATACTTCTCCCCCTTTGCCAACAATGACAAAGTACCACTGCAAAAACCTGTTTCCATATATATATTAAAGAGTTTATGACAATAATGAATAATACTTGTCAAAAACCACTTTGTAGTCCTGCAAAAATTGTTTCATGGAGAGAGACCAGGACTCTAGTAGGGAGGTTGCCACTTCCTTCTCTGTCTGCATTTGTGCTACCTGCTCCTCCATGGCATCGATTGTGCTCATTTCTTGGGTGACTGTCAGTGCATCCAGGTTTAGATAGCATTTCTGAAGAATCTGCAGTCGTGGAAGTAATACTAGTTGAAGTTCCTGCAAATCCCTAGACCTTGTGCTGATCTCCTGCTCTATCTTGGCTGATTAGATCTAGAACCGGTGAACGATTTGCCCATATGCTGCAAAGGAGTTGTAAGGGGTCTTGAATGTGCTTAAGTAGGACTGTAAGTCCGTTTGAAGCTGTTGCTTCTTGGCTAGCACATCATCACAGAACAGATGAGGCTGACAGATTTTGCTGAGTAGCAAGTTTCCCTCATCCAAAGCACTCCTTATGTCCTTTTGATCCTTTGACAGTTCAGTCCTAAGCTCATTCAGTTTCTTCACTAGAGCAACATTAAGAGCCTTTTGGTGCTCTTTCTTCACATTGGCCTCAGCTGCTTCTTCTAGGCTCTGCACCTGATCATCCACTACAGTACATAGAAGTTTGAGTTGTGCTAGTGATGAATCAGTGTCAAGAAGATTAGTACTAGGGATTAAACTGGTAAGTGTGTCTACAGTTGCCTGAATGATGTCTTGTTCCTTTTTCCTCCGAATGATCTCAAGGCACTCTTGAGCAACCTTGATGCTCTGTAGAAGCTCTGACTCACTTGCAGATTGGAGATTGATAGGACTAGAAAGATCAACCGGTGAGGGTTGACTTCCGGTTGCCTCCGGAGTCTCCAACTGAGAGCTTTTTGCCGCTTGACATTCCTTGGCTTCTTCAGCCTTTTCCTTCTCCTCTGCTCTCCTCTTCTACTCTTCCTTTTCTTCTTCTTCCCTCTTCTTTTTCTCTTCCTCTTCCTTTTTCTTCTTTTCTTCCTCTTCCTTCTTTTCCTCCTCTTCCTTCTTCCTCTTTTCTTCTTCTTCCTTCTTCCTCTTTTCTTCTTCTTCTTCCTTCCTCTTTTCTTCTTCTTCTTTCTTCTTCTTTTCTTCCATGTCCTCTTCTTCTTTCTTTTTCCTTTCTTCTTCTTGCTTCTTCTTTTCTTCTTCTTCTTTCTTCTTCTTTTCTTCCATGTCCTCTTTTTCTTTCTTTTTCCTTTCTTCTTCTTGCTTCTTCTTTTCTTCATCTTTTCTTTTCTCCTCTTCCTCTTTCTTTTTCTCTTCCTCCTTTCTCTGTTTCTCATCTTCATCCTTCTTCTTTTTCTCTTCTTCCTTGTCTTTTGCCGCTTGTTGTGTGTCCACAGCTTGTTCACCACACTTATTGGCCTGTTGCCCCTGTTCAGTTCCCTCAGAAGTTATGTCCTGAGTGA
Organism: Cryptomeria japonica; assembly: GCF_030272615.1. Taxonomy (NCBI): domain Eukaryota; kingdom Viridiplantae; phylum Streptophyta; class Pinopsida; order Cupressales; family Cupressaceae; genus Cryptomeria; species Cryptomeria japonica. The sequence goes on from NC_081407.1 coordinate 335,606,652, forward strand.
CATCTTCTATATCCAAGGCATCGACATCTATGTTGTCGATTGGTTCCTCCACCAGGTTTCCTTCCTCATCGAAAACTTCATCCGGTTTGGAAATATCCGGTTCCTTTTCTGCTTGGAGGTTGGCCATTCAAGCTTTGTGTGAGCTGATAGCATGGGCCATGTGTTGATGTGTATCCTTTTCTACATCATCAACCCTCCCTTCCAACAACCAGAGCCTTCTTCTCCTTATGAAGAAGAGACCTTTATTTTGATCTAATACATCAAATAATTCTAAATTTGAGAGTTCGGGGAAGTAATGTGCAAAAAATTTCTCCCTAATCCCTTGTTCCTTTTCAATGGCAATGCGCCATTTATTATCCAATGCTTTATACAATGAATCTGGTGTCTGAGATTTAATCTTTGATGGTGACTGGTCATTTTTGCATAAATAAAGAATGATTTCCTGCAGTACTTCATCTTTTTCTTCACTATTGAAATCATCATAATAATCAATTAAATCATGAAGTAACTTTCTCCTAATATTCTTTACTATTCTTTGATAATGTGTCAAAGGTTTGTAAGAGGAGATATCTATATTTACTGGTGCGGATGTTGCCGGTTCATTCTTCTTCACCTTCTTGGTCTGTCTAGCCTTCTTTGGCTGTTCATCAGACTCAGTTTCTTCGGAGTCCGATTCATTTGCCTTAGTCTTTCTCTTTCTTTTAAAGACTTTTGCCGGTGACCACTTGGTCACTCTTGGAGTCTCAGTGGTAGCTGGTGCTGATGTCGCAAGCTTAGCTCTCTTGGCTGCCGGTTCTTTTCC